>NC_136891.1:16994560-17100924 GCF_949152265.1 Phoxinus phoxinus
GGAAAACCATGTCATCCAAGATGTTCATGTCTTTAGCCGAGTATTTGTGGTTATAGAAGTATATAAATGTTTTTTGTTTTTTTTAAATGACTGATGATTTGGCTAGATAAGACCCTTATTCCTCGGCTGGGATCGTGTAGAGCCTTTGAAGCTGCATTGAAACTGCAATTTGGACCTTCAACCAGTTGAAGTCACTATGGAGAAAAATCCTGGAATGTTTTCCTCAAAAACCTTAATTTCTTTTCGAATGAAGAAAATAATATCTTGATGAATATCTTGGATGACATAACAACATTGAAATGTTTAGACGCTCCTGTGTTTGTCACTTAAAACATTTTAAAAGCTAATTCTATGCAGTGAAAATGAGTAAACTACTTATGGGTAATAGAAAAACTAATTTGCTCCAGTTAAAGGCAACTTATAAAAAAACAATCTAATGATTACAGGTAGTCTTTTGAACTCAAACACTTTTATTATTTTATTATTTACAATGAGTCTTAAAATGCTAAATTAGACCCTGGACTTCAGATTTATCCATTTTACTAAAAACATAAAAAATGCCCTCATCAATGTACATTATTGTAATATTATGATAAAAAATGCTTCCAAAATCCAAGCTCCGTAATGTATTTCACTTGCCTTCATACACACTTGCCTTGACTATGTTCAAGTAGTCCTGGAAAGAAAAGTTGAAAACAACACATGAAAAGTCTTTCCTTCTGAAATGGTTGTTTGGAGAGAGTTAAATCTGGGCCCACTTTTCAGAGGATGATGTCGGGGTTCTGTTTTGGACACTCTTCATACAAAGCATGTTGTGACTTCTCAGCCGTAGCGCTGGAAGGCAAATGAGGGCAAAGATCAACCACATTTCATGTGTATGAGCTTTAACTGTGATCTGCTCTGAATAAAATATGTTCTAAATAAAATATTGTGGTTTTCTTGAGGCGCTTAAATAGCTTCGTTGTTTTGATCCGTGGTTTGTTTTATCCAGCCAGGGGGAAAAAAAACTCCCAATCCGGGCAGAGAAAAAGAGATCCTACTGTTAATAACTAACCACCACGTGTCAAAATAAACTACTCAAAACAGCAATAAACTAATCAACAGTTTTTCAAAAGGTGTTTGAAAAATTATTATTTTTTGTTTATATATAAAAGCAAATATTATTATTTAATGTTTTTTATTAGCAATCAGTAAGCTGGCCAGTTTCAATTGTCTCATTAATCTCTCCTTTATAACAAGTGTTGGGGACATATGGGGTGTGAAAGATACAGAATTTGCAATCTATACAAAATTCTGTAAGGCTTATCAGGATGATTTCTCTTCTCCATAACGAGCAGAAGACAGCAAACATTTTTATACTCTGTTGATAACAGAACAGTGTGGTGGATGATGGTTATTGTGAACAATAAAACAATTTTGTTGATGTCTCATCTCACAAATAGTCATTTAATCTCACCTAATGCAATGATGCTGACACATTATTTAAATAAATAAATAAATAAAGGTGACATTACACACTTTAAAAACTGTATGTGAAAGAGTAGCATGTTTGAATTCACAGTATAAAATTGTTGGTAAAATGTATTCTTGAAGTATACATACGATGGATACTTTACTATCCCATGAGGCTACAAGATTTGTGAATGGAAGTGACAAACAATCTTGTCATGGGATAATGTGAAAGATGGAACTGGTGTATTCCACCTATATTTTCAGTTCCCCTCACTCGTTGTATAATCTGAGTTAGTTTTGTATGACTGTTCATTAGTTACTTAAGTTATTTTTCTTGAACCTTAATTAGTAGATAATTAGTTCTTCAGGAGGTATGACAGAATTATTTTTTTCTTGATTGATTAACTGTTACTTAACACAATCATACAAATCTATTACATACTGATTAGTTTACACAAATTTCTTAGTAGTTAACAGTAGTGAAGAAGTAGTTAATGAAGAATTACCTACTAGTTCTTCAATAATTCCTTATTAGTTACGCAGTAAGTAAGATACAGTATTCTAAAGTGTTACCCTTTTTTTCTGTACAAAATAGTGAACAAAAGAGCTTATATATTAATCTATATTACCACATTTTACTAATCCGTTCCCTCATTTTAAGTAAATCATGCGCACAAAACAAAAATGTGTTAATCGTTTTACTAAATCATGGCCACGTTGTGACAATTTGTCGTTTCTTTTAGTCAAATCAAAATGAGGGAACGAATTAGTACAACGTGGCCACGATTTACTAAAATGAGGGAATAAATTAGTAAATAGGGGACACGACTTACTAAAACGGGAGAACGACACAACTTACTAACACGATATATAATTGTGTCCGCATGTCATGTGCGGAGCTTAATCTAATGAATGTTGGAAAATACTCAAAGAACTACAATCTAATGAATGAAAACATGAACATATTTGATATATTGGAGCTCATGGCCCTGCAGTGTCTCACCTGACCCTGGGGCACTCCACATCCTCTATAGTGTCTGGCAGGGGATTATGGGCCGTCTCAGGCAGAAACATGGTGAGGGCGGCACCAATGAGCGGGCACAGGCCGAATACCACCATGGGGGCGTGATGGCTGATATTTCTCAAGAGGTAGATGATGGGTGCAATCACTCCACCTACCCGTGCACACATCGAACCCATACCTATGCCGTTTTGTCTAAAAAAAAGAAAGACATGTTTTCTAGTTAAGGATAAGCACTACTAACTAAACCACAGTAGAGGCAACTAATGAACTGAGAGTCACTGTGTTTTTTATTATGAAAGTCTGATTCCTTTCCAGAAACTTTTGGACAGTTAATTTCAATCATTTACATAATTACACAATGATGTCACATACACGCAATTCTATTTTTACAGTACCCAATAATGACGTGAAAAGCGGATGTGTTACATGTCTAAAGCATATAAACTAGTCTTAATCAACTCTCCTTTTTACATAAACCATGAGAAACCATTAAAAAAAAAAACATTAGATTACTGTTCGTAACACCGGTTGTCTGAAACATCGAGTGGAGAGATCCACCTATGGGGGAAGGGCATCCGTACCTGACCTCTGCAGAAGCATCCAATTGCACCAATTCGGGCTTGACAGACAGGAGTGCATGCTCAATGCCAGGTATGGGAACATCCCTTACAAAAGTGCATAAAGCACCTGCACATGTTACCTTTCCTCAGAGAGCATATTCGCTTCTTGTGCAGCAAGCAGGGCAAGCTTTGTGGATCTTTCCACTCGACATTTCAGAGAACCAGGGTTACCAGCAGTAATCTATTGTTCTCTCTCATCATCTCGTGTTCGGCATGTGATAACATGCATTCACGAATAAACCTGACAACACACAACATTATGAAATTTTATGGTGCCATGTAAGGGTACAAATAACATGCTAGTGACCTAAATAAGCTGGGCTAGGCAGCTCAGGCTTAAAGAGGGGTAGAGGGTCTAAGAGCTTAGGCTAAGAAGAGTCTCCCCAGCAAAGTTTCATGTGTTTAGCACATGCAGGGAGGACTAGGGAAACCTGCTTTCTAGGGCCGGGAGGGGGTCCCAGAAGTTTCCTGTCATAGGCGTCCTAAGTTGTTCAGAAGCACTTTGAAGGGCCGGCCATTCGATATTGAGGTGAGCGGCCGGTCACTCACAAGCCTCGATGAAGACCAATCGGGGTAAAGTAGCGGGAATGTCCGTCTGAGGCTTCACAGATGACAGGATGACTGAGCCTGTGGCACTGTACTTTCTTGAGGAGCACCAGGCAATGGCTACAGTTCTCTGGTAAATCAATAGCCTCTTCGGTATGATTAAGGCCCATACACACTACACAGTAAGGATGGGAATCCCTAGCAGCAACGAGGGTGCCGCACGCGCCCAGACAGGCACGCAACTGGTTGTAACTCGGGTAGCCACTGTGAGTTTAGAGAAAGCCATTGATTAAATAAAAGAGTAACCTGACAGACGGGCAGCCGTAGAACGGGAAAATAGAGAGAAGCGCGAGCTGGGCCGCCTGATAGAGAGTGCAAGCGTGGGCGGCTTGCAGTAATAACTTCAACTAAACTGGCTGATAGGACAAACATGTCGGACAGAGGCTAGTCCAAAAGATGTGTCCTCCTGCAGAAAATAGTTATGTCCATAAAACCACGTTCCGAGTGTAAAATATTCCAGAGGTTGTGAAAAGCAAATGACAACTGAGGAAAGGTAGCGCGTGCAGGTGCTTTATGCACTTTGGTACTTGCTCCTGTCTGTCAAGTCAGAGGTCAGATACGGATGCCCTTCTGGAAATCTTGAACACGAGATGATGAAGGGAACCTTTTATTTGACCCCTCATTCAAGTCAACTACTCGTTCACGCATATGCTCGTATCAGCAGCTTAGTGGTTATTCTCGGAGTCCGAACTGTTTCCTCAGTTCTGTGTACTGGTGACTCGAGAACTTTTGAAACGATTATTTGGTCCGATTTGGTGAACTGGTTCAGCCAGTTCACTAAAAAGAACCAGTTCAAAAGAACAATTTGTTATGTGGTGTATTTCACACAGCAAGCTCATACAGGCAACTGCTACAGCAGGCTTGTGTTGTACTTTCATATGGACAGTCTGTCCATATAAAAACAGAGTGGGTTATGACATTTAGTATTTCTTTTGATATTTGGACATAAATTATAAAATTGGGTTATACTTTATTTTGATAGCCTACTATAGACATTCTTATAACTATAAATAACTTTGAAACGACATGTCAACCAACAACTAATCTCCTGTGCTTAACTTTTTGGTAGCACTGTTAGTTTTATTACGAAGTGCATGCCAGAGGGTTTGCAGATCTTAGATGGTTTGTTTCATCTTGGCCAAGATGGTGTTTATCTTATTAACCTGAAAATTGACCAAAACTCAATGCCTTCAAAACAAACCTAACTTCGCCTAGGAAAACAACTAACAGCCTTAGGCTGTTTTTTGTTTTTTTCAGAAGAGTGTGAGCAGTATACAACTCACTAGTTTTTTGGAACAGCTCAGATCACAGAAATTACACTTTATGAAACACTTGCCCTTGCTCACCTGATGACTGTTGGGAAGATCTCTGCTGAGTAAATGTACACTATGGACAGTGATGCTGTGATGCCAAACTTGCCCACCATGGCAAGTACAGTGCGAACAATAGACAGATCTATGAGAACAGAAATTAAGGATGGGTGAGGTTTGTTATGAAAGAAAGAGATGGTCTTCATTCACAACACCTGATTGACCTGGAGGGGAAGGTTACCCACACTAATCTTTATTTTGAATCCTTATTTCTATTATGGTATTGTTTCTTCTTCAAATTATATAAACAGTTTGCATCCCGGTTTGGCCCACAATTCTCCAGGCTTTGATCCATCAACATTAGGAAACAATGGCACGATCACTGAGGAGCTATGACATCATTACATCTAATGGTGACTGGTCTAACATAAGTAAATGAATGATGACAAATTATTATTCTTTTAAGATTTTTTTCCAGCTCGATTTCCAAGCTAAACCTAAGCGTGTTGTGCCAACTGTCTGTGCCAATAACGGCAGTGCCTGAAGCCGAGGAGGAGTGAAGTGATGGTTTAAATCTTCTTTGAAAACAAATTGTGATACAAACTTTGGTTTCTTCACTTTACGTGCAAGTAATAGTCAAATACTACGAAGCCCCTAAAGGGACATGGTGGTGGGAAAAAAATTGGAATGGGTGAAACAAAAAGTTTGCGTTCCCCCGAGAAACGTTGCCTTTATTGGAGGGAATTATTATGTATCAAGTAAAACCAATGGTAACTTATCCACACTGTTGCTGTGCATGCCAACATCTGGTATCTTTATTTTCCAGAGCATCGGCAAGAAACCACAAACTAAGAAAAGGACGTTCTTAAATTTGAAATGTTGTGAATTTCAGATACAGTATCTCAACCGGCTATAGAGAAACAATAAGCATGCTCCCATTTCATTTCCCACCAACAGTGTGCCAGAACTGGTGTTCAACCTGTAACTGTTTCTACTATAGAAAACTATCCCAGTTATGGACTGAAAAAAGGCTCTGCATTGGCGCCTAAAACCTATCTCAAACCAGGAAACACTAATGTCAAAGGCACAATGTCAGTAACCAACTAAAGTTTTCAGAAGTACTAATACAAAATATAACTGGCACAAAATTTGATCAACTATAACAACAACCAGTGAAAAAGGGGTCCTTTAGAGTCAAAATTATAGGTTCTAGGTTTGGTTTTATTCACCTACCATCTGGAACGAATATGGTTAGAAGGCAGGCCAGGCCGCCTACTGCCAAGAATGCTAACTGGGATATCCTGCGTGAGCGGTTTAGGGTGAAGAGAGTAATGGTACGTGCTGGCATCTCCACCAAGCCAAAGATCATCTGTGTCAGGTAGATATTCATACCAAAGTCTGAAATATTGAGTGACAACCCATAGTACACCAGGACGTTCACAAACCTGTAACAAACAAAATCAGCATAATCAAATACCACCATCTTGGGAAGCAGGAATGTAGGTAATTCCTGTTATGAAGCACCCTTTTAAAATGAATTAGGGAAAAAATAACTTCTGAACTATAGCAGAAGGTTTTATTATTATTATTATCATCATTTTTATGAAACATAAGAGAGAAACAGGCACAATTTAGGGAAATGAGAGCCACAGCAGGGAATGCTGGAATATACGACTGAATTAGAGCATTACCAAACCCCCTTTACTCAATAGCTGCAAATTAGCTTCAAATTCATACTTACTTTGTATTGTACATTTTTTACACTGAAAATTCTAGACCTGAACTTTGAACATAGGAACAATGGTTCCTAAAAGTCCAAATGTTAAATAATTAATTGTTGGGTTGTTTACAGTTATCTGTGCATTTTTACCACAAGTAGAAGAGAATGAGGGACTGTTTCCTCATTCGGGGAGTTCGGACCAGATCGATGACAGTGTACTTCCTCAGGTCTTGAATTTTCTCTGAGTTGTTAGCGCTCTGCAAAACAAAACAAACCCATTTTAACTTAAGGTATTCTTAAACTACATAACTCCATAATAAGTTGTTGGAGACTATTTTGAATATTAAATTATGAAGAGAACTGCAACTCTGTTACATGCCAGATGCAAATACAACTTCATAGCTCCATAATAGGTAAGTTCATCTAAAAATTAAAATTTGGTCACACTTTATATAAGGTGTCTATGTACTTCTATGTAAGGTGTATATGTACTTCTATGTACATATATATATATATATATATATATATATATATATATATATATATATATATATAATTGCAAAAGGGATATGGGTAAGGTTAGGGACAGGTTTAGTGGTATGGGTAGGTTTAAGGGTGGGTTAAGGTGTAAGGGAAGGGTTAATGTAAATATAGATGCAATTACTGACATTAATTAAAGGTATAATTACATGCATGTAATTATAATAATACAAGTGCAACGTAAAAACATATATGTCGACAATAAATGCATTGTATAAAATGTTCACTTTAAAAGTTAGTACTGTACATAGTAGTTAAAGACATCTAATATGGGGTCCGAAAATCCATCTATCATTTACTCACCGCCATGTTGTTCTAATCCTGTATGCCATTCTCCCCCAGAACAAAAAACACCACTCTTCCATTCAATTACAATGAATGTGGACTTTGTGTCACAAAACACAAATGCAATATGAAAATATCATATAAACAGTTCACTGCAAAATCCACAGTGTTAAATTAACACAGCTCAGTGTTTATATAATCCACACTCATAGAGGGCCCTATCTTGCACCCAGCGCAATTGACTTTGAACACCGACGCATGTATCATTCCTATTTTGCACCCGCGCACAGCGGACTTTTCCCTCCACAGACGCACGTCGGTAAATTAGGAAATGAACTTGCGCTCGCGGGGGCGGTTCAGCGCAAAGAGAAGGCGTGTTCCGGCGCAAAACTTCCATGGTGCTATTTTCCAGTTTTAGAAAGCAATTGCGCCATTGACCAGGAAAAAAACAGTCTAAAGACAGTGGCGCGTTGCGCGTTAGTGATGGTATTTTAAGGGCGCGTGCTTGGCCATAATAGTAACGCGCATCTACTTTGATTCTCTAATATAAAAAGATGCAGCAGTTTTCATTTTTGCAAATCATACATTATTACAAGGAAAAATATTAACACACGAGGGAAATCATTGTTGTGTCCGTGAAGATGTGAAAAAGATCTATCTAGCCTAGATAAAAAAAAAAAAAAAAAATCTAGATTAGGCTACACATTTACTACCCAAATTATACGCCTGTTTAACCGAAGCTAATTTGGGTGGGTTTCTCCCATCATCCCCAATGTCACTTCTCTGTGTTTTACAGCCCTGACGAGAACGTCGGTTTCCTCGGCTGTGATCGCTCCTGGCGTGCGCCGGCAAATCCGCCGTTAATAGCGATCCGCCACGAAACAAGCGCGCCGGCTCTTAAAGGGAATGTGAGAGGACGCTCTTATTGGTTTATTTCACGTTACGCCCAAACCACACCTATGAATAATGAAGCTACTTCAGACCAACCCCTTTTAGATTTGCGTCGGGCGCAAGAGTCATTTATCGCGCTGGGAAAATAGCAACAGCGCCGGGATCCGCCCACAAAGTTACTTGCGCTTTGCACTTTGACACTTGCGTTTCAGATCGTCAAAATAGGGCCCAGAGTGTTATAAGTAACACTGAAGCAGTGTTAAAGTTAATGAGATAATTAAGTTAATAATTTAGGGATGATTGAGGATTATTGAAGACACCTGATAACTGTAATATTCATCAGTATTCAATCAGTATTTGTTTTAGTTGGGATCTTGACCCTTACATTTTTTAACTTCAGATTTTGTTTGGCTACTGTACTGAGTGATAACAGTCAGATGAACAAAGAAAAAAGGGGATCTGATATACAGCCAGGGCGTAATTTGTGGGGTTGGGGTTGAGATAACCCCCCCCCCAATATTTTAATCTATGCATTACAAATGTACAGTGGTAGTCGAAAACAGTAAATCTAATCGTCATACAGGCAAAAGTTCACTTCAAAAATTAGCAAAGTAATTAGCAAAGTGGTGTCAAAGGTTAGGTTGGTGGTGGGTTAGGCATTTGTCATCTCTGCCCTAACTTCCGGACTTCTCAAATCACTCTGTTTAAACCCTGCCCCTTTCTTACTATCGACTGCAAGCTTACATTCAGATCTCCCTCCATCCAATCAACAACTTTTTTAATAATATGATTCACACGTTATCACATGGAAGTATGTCTGTCACAGAATGGAAGAAAAGATCAGAACATTTGGGGTGTTTCCCTTGGACATACCCAGTTTAGGTCATGGAGTACCCAACTAATCAGCTCATGAATTAAGTCAGTTTTGTTAAATAAGGTAGATGGAAAATGAGCAATGCTGTGCAAGGTCTTAGAAGGGTTTGAAAACCCTGGCTATAGGATGCTTTTGTGCTGTTTTTTGAAGCTAGAGGTTCTCATTTATTGTATTTCATTTTTATTTTTTGCTCCATGGGATTAGAAGTGACATAAGTAAATGAATGATGAAAAAATATGATTCCTTTAAGACTTTTTTCAGCTCGATTTCCAAGCTAACCCTAACCCCATGTTGTGTTGTGCCAACGGTCTGTGCCAATGGCCACATAACGGCAGTGCCTGAAGCCGAGGAGGAGTGAAGTGATGCTTTAAATCATCTTTGAAAACAAGTTTTGATACAAACTTTGGTTTGTTCACTTTGCATAGTACGGAGCACCTAAAGCAGGGCTATTCAACTGGCGGCCCACCAATCATCTCCGCCCGACGGCACCAACCTCCCTCCTCCTCTTTTCCTGGCGGTGCGGCTAATTTAGCTTGATAAGCGCTCCGATTGACCCTTAGAAACGTTTTACGTGCGAATATTTCAGCAGTTATTATGTGTGTCACGTATTTCAGTTGACTGAACCAGCGATACCAATCATTCGTAAATGAAACATTATTTTGGTTCGATTCTTTCTAAGCGTGCTTGCATAACGGTCTCAAACTATTCGGATTCGTTCGGAGCTCTGTCACTGAATCATCTAAAGAGGTTTCTCGGTCATTAGCCTACAGTAACAACAAATAGCGCTGGTTTCAGTTGTTTCACTAGTTGTTTCAGCACGGCCCAGCACGGAGTTATTAAACAGCATTATTATTAAACAGCATTGCGAAAACCAGTGGGAAGCTTTTCAAACCGACAGACACCTCTCTGTTACAAACCACAAATCACTCGATGATTTAACTACTATTTAATCGGATGAAACAGCCTCAACATTCCCAACAAGACTGATGAGGAAAGCACGAGAAAGATTGTGCCATGAACGAAATTAGAAGACTAATCACCACCCTTACAAACATTTACCAGGCGTGTATAAATTTACATTTTATACTATAAAATACAACATTTATAGGCGTGTATAAATAGGTTAGTGCACCGCGGCAGCTCATGTGTGAAGCCCTCATCGTGTGAAGACCAAAGAGTGTAAAGACCAACGACTCTACCTGTGCGACTCCACCGAGCAAGGACACCGGCAAGGCACTTGAGTATTACTTTCTCGTTATTTGTTTTATCTTCTTGTTGTTTTCCTCTCTCTTCTACTCAACTTTCAACTGATCTTTCTGTTTGTGAGCTCTCTTACACCATGTGTTTTATAATCCCTATTACTAACATGCGTAAATCCAATGTCACACGTCGGAGGCGGTACAATCCTAACAACCTGCGTACCCTTCCGATGTCTTCTAGTACTATTTTTTCTTTTCCTATTGGTCTCTGGAATTGCCAGTCTGCGGTAAACAAAGCAGATTTCATTACATCTATATCTAGTCATTCAGGTCTCAGCCTTTTGGCCCTGACGGAGACCTGGATCTGACCAGAGGACACAGCCACACCGGCTGCGCTCTCCTCTAACTTCACTTTCTCACACACCCCTCGTCTGACTGGAAGGGGTGGAGGTACTGGTCTGCTCATCTCAAATGATTGGAAATTTAATAATTTACCACCTCTGTGTAACAACAGCTCATTTGAATCACATTCTATTACCATCACCAGTCCTATTAAAATCCATTGTGTAGTTATATATCGTCCCCCAGGTCAGCTTGGCAGTTTCTTAGAAGAGCTCGATGTACTACTCTCATTCTTCCCCGAGGATGGTACTCCTCTCATAGTTCTTGGAGACTTCAACATCCACCTTGAAAAACCTCAGCTGCTGATTTCCACACTCTGCTTGCCTCATTCGACCTCAAACGAGTATCGACTGCGGCTACTCACAAATCAGGTAACAAATTGGACCTTATTTACACACGCTACTGCTCCACTGACCATACTCTAGTCACTCCACTGCACACCTCAGATCACTTCCTCCTCACTCTCAACCTCAACCTGCCCCAGAACACAACACGCACTCCTCCACAGGTCACCTTTTGGCGGAACCTACGCTCACTCTCACCCGCTCGTCTATCCTCTTTGATCTCATCCACACTTCCTCCACCAGACCAGCTCTCAGTACTAGATACTAACAATGCCACTGATACTCTTTTCTCCACTTTAACATCCTGCTTGGACAACTTCTGCCCCCTTTCCTCCAGGCCAGCCCACGCCACTCCCTCTGCCCCCTGGTTATCTGATGTTCTCTGTGAACATCGTGCTAAACTCAGGGGTGCAGAGAGGAAGTGGCGCAAATCCAAAGATCATTCTGACCTTGGTCTTTATCAATTCCTCCTCTCTTCCTTCTCTGCTAACATATCTACTGCTCAAATTACTTACTATCACAACAAAATTAACAATTCTTCTGACTCTCGCATGCTTTTCAAAACCTTCTCCTCCCTTCTTAACCCTCTTCCTCCTCCTCCTTCATCAACCCAAACAGTTAATGATTTTGCCACATTCTTCATAAACAAAACTACCACCATCAGCGGCCAATTTAACAATCCACAAACTAACACACACATTTTACCAGCTAACACACACATTCTACCCTCCTTCTCCTTGCTTTCAGAGACAGAAGTCTCCAAACTCCTCCTTTCCAATCGCCCTACTACCTGTCCGCTTGATCCTATTCCCACTAACCTACTTTAAGCTATTTCTTCCTCTGTTATACCCACACTCACACACATCATAAACACATCTCTTCACACTGGTACATTTCCCACAGCATTCCAGCAGGCTCGGGTAACCCCACTGCTTAAGAAACCCACTCTAAATCCAGCACATCTAGAGAATTACAGGCCGGTATCCCTTCCTCCATTCGTCGCAAAAACACTTGAACGAGTTGTTTTCAACCAGATCTCCTTCTTTCTTACGCAGAACAACCTCTTGGACAACTATCAGTCTGACTTCAAAAGCGGACACTCAACTGAGACTGCTCTGCTCTCAGTAATTGAAGCTCTGAGGTTGGCAAGAGCAGCTTCCAAGTCCTCAGTTCTCATCCTGCTGGATCTGTCTGCTGCCTTTGACACAGTTAACCACCAGATTCTCCTGTCAATCCTAAAGATGAAAGGGATCTCGCGAACTGCACTCCAGTAGTTCAAGTCGTATCTCTCGGGTAGGTCCTTTAGGGTGTCGTGGAGGGGTGAGGTGTCTAAGACCCAACATCTAGCCACTGGTGTGCCTCAGGGCTCAGTGCTTGGACCACTTCTCTTCTCAATCTACATGACATCACTAGGATCTGTGATTCAGAAACATGGCTTTTCCTACCACTGCTACGCTGATGACACACAACTCTACCTCTCATTCCAGCCTGATGATCCGACGGTAGGCGCTCGCATCTCAGCCTGCCTGACAGACATTTCTGGCTGGATGAAGGACCACCACCTTCAACTAAACCTTGCGAAGACAGAGCTACTTGTAATCCCAGCTAACCCAGCACTTAATCACAACTTCACCATTCAGCTAGGCTCGTCATCCATTAGTCCATCAAGATCAGCCAGGAACCTTGGAGTTGTAATTGATGACCAATTGAATTTCACAGACCACATTGCTAGCACTGCCCGGTCATGCAGATTTGCCTTGTACAACATCAGAAGGATCAGGCCCTTCCTATCAGAGCATGCTACACAACTCCTTGTTCAGGCGCTTGTTCTATTCAGACTGGACTATTGTAATGCTCTCCTGGCTGGTCTCCCAGCTTGCACTGTCAAACCTCTGCAACTGATCCAGAATGCTGCAGCTAGACTGGTCTTCAATGAGCCGAAGAGAGCACACGTCACTCCTCTCCTCACAAAATTGCACTGGTTGCCGGTTGCCGCTCGCATCAAATTCAAGTCACTGATGTTTGCCTACAGAACAACCACTGGCACTGGTCCCTTGTACCTGAACTCATTACTTCAGACTTATGTGCCATCCAGAAACTTGCGCTCTTGCAAGCAAGCGGCGTCTTGTGGTGCCATCTCAAAGAGGCACAAAATCTCTCTCTCGGACCTTTACCATGACCGTTCCCTGCTGGTGGAATGATCTGCCTAACTCAGCCAGAGCTGCTGAGTCCATAGCCATTTTTAAGAAACTGCTGAAGACGTATCTTTTTCGGCAGCACTTGATCCAGTAATACTAACACTTTCCTCTCTATTCTAACTTAAAAAAAGAAGAAAAAAAAGAAAAAAAATTGCATTGGATTGTACTGTGAAGGGTCATAGCACTTACACACTGTTGTCCTACTGCTTGTTTAATTGCTTCTATTGTTTCTCATTTGTAAGTCGCTTTGGATAAAAGCGTCTGCTAAATGAATAAATGTAATGTAAATTTACCATGAATGTAATGTAGTAATTTACCATGGTTTGGGCAGAAATGTGGAATATTTATATTGAATATGTCATTTATATTGAATTAGATTTATTAGATGGGTAGAAGAATATATACTGTAATACATTTTTGTTATGAAATGATGTCAGTTTCATTGTGACGGTGCATATAGTTTTTAACCTGTGTTTAGGTGTTTTTAATACAGTGGGAGTGAAATAGCCTGTGGTTATCAAGTTTCACTGTCATAATATTTTCATTTAAGCATAACAATTCTAAATAAAATCATTATTATTTCTTACCAACAGAGCTTGTATAATTCATTTATTTGTTCCGAGGAAAATATTTGTAGGATACACAGCTGTAAATTATCAAGTTTTTATTTATTATGGTCTTACATATCTACATACTGTTGGGTACCACATTTCCAAGTAAATACAATACTTTTTTAGGTATACTTTAGCTTATTTATTGAAACTGTTATGTTTCAATAAATAAGCTAAACCCCCAAACCAACCCACTGGCCCACCTTAACTTTTCCTCATCTTTTTTTCATTGCCAGCGGGACATTAAACAGGAAGTTTCTGTCCGAGGTGAGCTCACAGCAGTTTTTGCAAGGGAACCCAAAAGATTTGAAAAAAATATGTTTTCCCATATTTTTCCACCACCACGTCCCTTTAGGGGCTCTGTAAAATAGTCATGTCAGTATAGTCAAAAATCGGACTAGTAAGACTAAGAGTAAGCCACACCTGACAGAGTTCAAAGTCGTTGTCCACCAGAGGTTTGCCATTAATAAGTGCCGCCTTGCGAATTAGATCCAATGCCTCTTCATGCTTCTTATTGGCCATTAACCAACGGGCAGACTTAGGAAGCACCCTGAGAATACACAAAAAAAAATGCATAACAGGAACACATGCAGGAACATATACTCCAGTGGTCTTAAAAGTACCTGGACAATTGTGGACACTTAAGTCTCATGTCTTTACATAAGATGCATTTATAAACATCCCAAATTGTCCTCGTCCGCTCTCTCCTCCGCAACTCACCAGATGTAGAACACGAAGAGGAAGCCAGGGACAGATATGGCCAACTGCAGTTTACGCCAGTCTCGGATGAGGTAGGCCACCCCTGCAAGGAGGATGTAGCCAAAACCAAAGAAATAATCGGTGATGACACCTGCCAGCATGCGCTTTTTGGGGCCCGTCCACTCAGTACCTGTAAAATTAAAAGACAAAATGCAGACATTATACGATAATCTCCACTCACATTAAATCAGAAAGTGCCAGTCCCAGAAACAATTGACCCTTCGCTAAGCCACGCCCAAAAACCGCCACTGGCCAATCGTGATTTAGCAACCGTAATTAGGCGCGGGAGGTCTGGCAAGCTTCCGTGCGAGGGAAACATGCCGAAGCATTGTGCGTATGGATTGTGCAAATCTGATACCCGGTATCCTAAAAGTTTCTACGGTGGGGTGGAATTTTTTTCCTTCCCGAAACCTAAAAGCCAAGGGGAGAAATGCTGGGCATGGATCAAGCAGTGTGGGAGACCCCATTCACAACTAAATGACGACAGGATTAACAAAAACACCTATTGCTTGGAAATAATGACGGTTCTTTGTTCATAATGCATATATTTGAACGTAAAATAAGACGATTAAAGGCAAGACGGAGGCTCACTGACATACTTTAAAATATATTTCAGCATTTTGTTAATTGATGGCCTAACTCCCCCTGAGTAACTTTACCCCAATCCGATCGCGGCTCTCCCGGTGTTAGTGTTATTCCCTAAGATTTATGGATAAGCTGTTTGATTTATAATTATTAGATTATTTTAACATTTCACTTACCCTGCTGTGCATGAACATAGCTGTTCCCATAGTGTTTCCCATTTGAATGGTCAGTGTATGAGGCGGCTGCTGCTTGTGCTGGGAGTGGGACCAATAGGCCCTAGGCTTTATTATGTCGTGGATATATCCCTCGAATGCATACTGCAGTCCCTTTTGTCTTGCTCTCTCAGATATTTCACCTGTTCGCCAAAAATTACTAATTATCTCCTTGGGAATGTCTGACACCGGTGCATACATACTGTAATAGACGTGCCAGGCGCGAAAGCTTGTCAGGCGTAGCAACAGTAACTAAGAAGGGCGGGGCTTAGCGAAGGGTCAATTGAGTGGTAGCTTTTTTATCTATATTTAACCAACGATCAGAACCCCGCCATTTCCAAATCATTAGACACTGACTGGCCCTGATCTAAGACTAAACATTATCTCAGATTCTGATCAAGTCTGGACCACAGCATTTTGAAAGGATATATATTGGGTAACACTTTAGAATACTGTTCTGTCATTAATAAATAACTACACCGGAACAAATGAGTAACGCATTACTAACATTCTAGTAACTACTATTAACTAACAAGAAACAGGATAGGGATTCCTTCGGACAGATTTGGTTGCATTGCTAGTGGGCTACCATGATCCTCACTGTTCCAAATAACTAGTAGGAAGAAGTAATAATATTTGAGTCATTACTATCTAGAACCTTCCACAAATCTCCAAAGCTTACAGTGACTTCAGTCATTACTAGAGCATTGTTCCTGTGTAGTTATTCATTAAAAAAATGGAACAGTATTCTAAAGTGTTACAATATGTTGTTTTTATCAAGAATATCCTCTCACTACTAAAATTATAAGAATTGCTAGAAATTATTTTTAACAGTCCATTTTCTCTATTTCCAGAAAGCTTCACAAAGTAGAACAAGATTTTGGAGTCTTTAGTGGATCTCTTGCTTACCCAACACAAATGCATTCATAATCACTGCAGACACAGTCATGCCCACCACGAAGCGAAGCAAGACATAAATGTAGAAATTTGGGGCGAAAGCGACCCCCACTCCAAAGATGGCCTGTACTGCTAAACCAGTCAGTATGATAATTCTGCGGCCATACCTGAAACAGCACAGAAGCATAGTTAATTAAGCTCATATAGTCATTCATAGAAAATACGTCCTGATGTGT
The DNA here is from genome assembly GCF_949152265.1 of Phoxinus phoxinus. Taxonomy (NCBI): domain Eukaryota; kingdom Metazoa; phylum Chordata; class Actinopteri; order Cypriniformes; family Leuciscidae; genus Phoxinus; species Phoxinus phoxinus. Next base: position 17,011,326 of record NC_136891.1, read on the forward strand.
CTACCTTTGTGAAAAAGAAGTGTGCTTAATTTTACAGAACACTTGTAGTGCACTTCAGATCTAAAAAGTAAAGCCTATCGCAGAGAATATAATATTTAGGAAATAAAAGGCCACTTATGTCACATTTTGGGTTTTGTTCCTTGTTCCTGTTTCATGTATGTCATGTGATCCCTTGTTCTAGTCATGTGATGTGTTCCCTTGTCTGATGTGTTCAAGTTGTTATTGGTTCATTGTTTAATTGTTCACAGGTGTCCCTTGTCTAATCGTTAGTATTGTGTATTTAAGCCCTCATGTTTGCCCTGTGTCTTTGCCTAGTCTTGAATTTTTCATGTTGATGCTGCTGCTCTTGTTTTGAGTTTCAGGCCTTTGTTTTATGTTTTGAAGTAAAGTTGCATTTGGGTTCTCAACCATCTTGCCTTCAGTGGCTCAATCGTAACAATTTAAGTGTACTTAGAGTACACTTTAATTACATAATGACTAAATCTTTATTTTTTGATAATCTTTTGTCATGCTTTAAATAAACTGTAGTGTGTTATTTGATAATACAATTAAGGTTAATATATTTTAAATGTACTAAATTGCAGCTTTTACCTACTGTATGTGCAAATACAAATATATTTAAATACATGATTTAAATATATGCAATTAAGGACCCGAAAACATTACATTCAGTTCACAGTGAAGTATTTTATTTTCACAAGGATGGAGTGGACTAGTCTGTTCTAAAATGGCTGCGTATAATATTTCACGCATTCCTGTAGCTCAAACAGTAGACAATGGTCCTAGTAACATGACAACATGAGTTTGATTACCAGGTAATGCTTGGACTGATCAAATGAACACACCCAGGATACAATGTAAGTTGCTTTGAATAAAATAGCCTGCCATGAAATGTATACAGAATCATTTAAAAACAAATCATCTTTGATTTCAAAGGCCATGCATCCAATCAATAAAAAACCTAATATTTGAGAGGGTCCTTGCTACAGACTGCAGACGTAAAGGATGACATATTTTTCAACTGCGCATTAAAACATAAAATCCGTCATGAAAACACACTATGCAGTGGATTTGATCCTTATGTCATCGTTCTACAGTCTGTAACGAGGAGTACTTGTAAAATTTTGGCTTACAATAATATGACCCTGACTACATTAATTACATGTGCACTTCACTTGCATTGAAGATAAGCATGATTTGTGCTGACCACAATAATGTTTATGTGGTGAATTACTGGCTGCCAAGTGCATGAAATCATCAAAGTTTAATTTTGAGCAATAACCTATTTTGGTACTAATTTGGGTTCGATGTAAAATCTGGGTCTTGGAGCAACCACTGTCATACAGTAGAGGGTTCACAGTCTCATCTATCAACGTCTGTCATCTTTACTCTACTTTAGAGAATTCCATTCTATATTCTCCCTTCAGTTCATTCAGCAGTTAATGTTTTCACACCACAGTGCTGCTATTGTCTCTTCAACTCTGAAATGTGAACATGTGCTGCTTATTAGAGCCGCTCTCTAAAACCACTGCGTTTCCAATACCTCAGAAACCTTCTGATTTAGCTACAGCACAAGAAGGCATTTCAAGTTAAACAACCACGTCTCCCTATAAATATCAGTAAATAAAAACAAGACCACTTAAATAGAACTCCACATACAGGACAGAAGCCCTCCCAGACGTCTCAAAGTGTGACCGAGCATGAACTGTGTTTCTCACAAACAGTCACATTTGTCAGCTTGCTGATTTGCTGTTTAGCTAAACGTGTGTGCTGTGTTTTCCAGAGACCAGTTTGTGTAAAATATCCCAAACTTCCTGGTATTTAAGCTCTTGTCAGGACACGCAAAAGTTTTTACACATTTAATGTTACCTTGAGGTAACTACTTACTTATCAGCAAGGGCACCAAACAGCACCGCTCCAACCAGCAGCCCAAACATATAGATAGAAGAACCAATGTTGTTCAAAGTGGCATTTTCACACACAAGATCCCACTGTAATATAAGGTGACAAGGAAAAAATTAAATTAAAGAGTGTTATACTTCATAACCAGGTCATACAAAATATAGTGGCTGGTTGTTGTTGGTCCAAGGAATTAAGTATCAGTCCTAACAAGCTTGGCCAAGATGGTCTTGCTCAAAACCCAGCTCAAAACCCAGTCCACTATTTGGTACAGTAACTCACTAATTGTCCATCTAGATTAACTAATGACAAGCTTATTACCATATAAATCAGCTATTTCTGGAAACTGACCATTAGGGGTACAACAGCTTGTCTTTGACGCATAACTTTGTACATTATCTACCCCTAAAAGGTCCATATTAGTATATTTAGGGCCTGATTTACTAAACAGGGCAAATTAGCTTAAGAGGACAATTCCAAAAAAGCGCAGATGAGAGTGGAAAGTTTTACGAATGATCTACTGACAAAGTGCAAATTAAAGAACACAGAAACAGCCGGATCATTTCCATAATGCCCAACACAATCTACCAAGAGAAGCTTAAATTAGCGTCTGGTTTAAGACATGCTTTTTTGGTTGGTAAATAATGTCACAAATACCAGTAAATTGACTAGCGCAAACATTAGTAAATCACCATAAATCATTTAAATAATTTCCTCCCATACATTTTGCGTCTGAAACGGAAACTAATTTTTAACGCCAAAAGAGGGTTTGCGCTGGTGCAAGTTGTTAGTAAATCAGTCCCTTTGAGTAGTAATATTTATCTTTAAGGACTATATGAACCATTTAGGGGTAAGTAAGGTACAAAGATGTCCATGTGAGGATACTGCCACAGTGACAAGCTACTGCACTCCTAGAGGAACAATTCTGTGCTTGTTTTGTTTTTTTCCCAGAGTGTACATAATTATTTCAGAATCACATTTGGGGATTAACTCTCATCTCCCTTCACCACAGAGCAGAGTGTCTTTGGCAGGATCTTATAATTACTTTGGTTTAGAAGCTTTCTCTTCTCACTATATACACCTGGACTACAGAAAGATAGGTGTCCTCTGTGCCCCTTCCCCAGGCCTTTCCTCCACCTCAGTCCAGCAGCTGGACAGCAGAGAGCAGTATCAGATAGCCGGCTCCTGTTGTGAGGTTGGGCCCAGATCCAGTGTTTGTAAATCAAAGCAGGTTCTGAGGTCCTGGCCAAGAGGTCCTGCTGTGAGCAACCCATCTAGCTTGTCACATGTCCCGAAAGGAACGCAGTTCCATTGGTCCATATTACAGTCCTGTGAGCTACACCTCTTTAATGAAGCAGATGTGGATGCCTTAACTACAGGAGGCCAGAAACTCATAATGCAGTCTGCACCCAAACCATCTAAACCCCAATACATGACTGGCTCCGACTACACCCTGACACTTAGAAAGCTTCATGCGAGAACCGTTGTGCATGTAACATCACAAAACTACCACACCCTGTTATACAACTAAAAATGTTAGGATTACTTACCTCTGTGACAATAGTGCTGAGAAAGACTTCCTTGCTGAACTCCCATCCTGCACAGCTGTTTGAGGAAGACGGGTGCTCTGTAATTGGTAGACTATGATTAAGCTGGGACAGAGGGCCATCCTGAAAGGATGTGCAGGACTCCCCAGGAGCAATGCTGAAGTTGAGGCCCGGCCCAGGGCCACCACTGTTGCCCGTTGGCCAGGCGGATCTGCACAGGTGAGGGGGCACGGCCCCAGTGAAGACAGACACCAACATGTGGAAGGCCAAGAAGATCTGTGGCAGACAGATCCAAACATAAAGCGTCTTCTGGAAGCGTCCAAACCCTCCGATCCGGTCCAGGATCTCGTCAAAATTCATCCTGCCTGTCCTGAATGTCACTTCATAGAAACTCACACTGTATCTATTCAAGTGAAGCTGACTGGGCCCACGAGTCTTAGGACACAACAGAAGTTGGTGTGTAAGTGAATATGTGTGTAATGCTCTATATAATGTCAGGTCAGTATTATGATATTATTAATGCTATGTGATGGAGGTCTGGTTTTGGCCAGGAGTGACAGGCGTCTGTGAATGGCTGGTGTAGTTCTCCTCACACCTGTAGCAGAGAGAGAGAGAGAGAGAGAGTGGGAGAGAGAGAGATAGAGAGAGAGGCGGAGAGCGCTGCAGCAGAGTTCTGGCTGTTGGAGTTGTTTGAGGGAAATATAAGGAGGGGAGGGCTGGGAGTGACCCAGATATCTGAAATGAACCAGTGAGCATGAGAGGGAGGGACCATTGAGTGAAGGGGTGGAGATGATATTCCACAAGGGGAGGATTACTTTCACCCTCTCTCTCTCTATCTGCATTACAAACTTTAAATGCACTGTTTCGTTCGTCTCCTTGCCAAACTCCCCCCTCCACTTGTTTCTTCCTCTTTCTTTTTGTTTCATTCATAGACTTTATGTCTTTGTGAAAGAAGAGGGTGGAAGTGTAAGAGAAAAAAATTTGGTTTAATTGTTAGTTTGTCATCTCTGTCAATCAACAGCAGGGATTTCATTTTGTTACATTGCACACAAGAATGAAGTCTCCTGTGAAAGAGTAACGAACTTTCCTCTTTAGTGAGGTATTTTGGCACTAAATGTGCCCTTTAAGTGGATATGTACATACAGTATATTATTCTGAAGAATGGCTAAATCTGCATGATAGGGGCCAGTTCATGACCAAGCAAACAGTTGATAAAACTGAAGACAGTCTGCTCTTTTGTGATGATCTAACTACCTCTCCTATCTGTTTCTTTGCCTATTTTTCATTTTTCAAGTCTTTTTGGCTGGATTCAGGAGTTTGAGGATGGAACAGGTCAACTGAGAGATAATGTTGAGAAAAAAGCAAAGGGCTAGCAGGATCATAGAAAGGAGGTGAAATGAATTAAGGGGGAGTAATGTGGCTGCTGTTTTCCAGCATTCTTCAGAGAGGCGTGGAAGTGGGATAAGCCACACTGACTCAATAAAAAGGTGTTTCTTAAATTAAGTGAATTTGTAATCGCCAGGGGCTGATTTCAACTCATGCATGTTGTTATATGCATTGTCATTTAAAAAATATTTCAATATTCAATATTCAAATGTCATATATTATTGCATTTTAAAAACTATGGCAATTTAAATTGGAACACAATCAATTATCAATCAATCAACTTCCACGTATAATATCAGTCCTCTGGTTGTGGCATTTCTCTCATAACCAACAATTCTGGCCCTTACAACATTTGTTTTGTTTTGTTAGTGTACTTGGTTAGAAACACTGTAAAACCTAACAGTAATATGTACTCAATTAAATTGAGTTCACTGCACTCAAATAATACCAAACCTTGAAGTGGCTTGAATGACTGAAACAGAACTCAAACTGAATGAGTTATAGAACATTTCTAGATCCTAGAATGATAATTGAATAATAATTGTATAGTTAAGTTAATTAATAATCAATTAAGTGATGATTGATCATTAGTGATGAACACCTGCTGTTAACAAGCAGAATCACTGAAGGAAAGAGAAACACAAGAAATACAAGGTTTAAGGTCACCATGATGGAGATCAGCGTTTGCTTTAGTTGGGCTCTTGACTCTTGTACGCGTGAGTACAAGTTTTTCTTTGGCTGCTGTAAGTGAGTGTTTATGAAACATTTCTTATGGCACACAATTCAAAGAAAAGTATGTTTGGGTGATGATGGCCAAGGTTTGATGATGACAATCATCACCTAATGATTTGATTCACTGATCTCATTCAGAATCTGATCTCATTCAGAGTCAAATCTCTGATTATATTATTAGTTGTATTTGAAACTTTTCGAAAGAGTTTACATCATAAGAACTAGCAGAGTTATGACTATCAGATAGTATGAAGGATTTTACAGAAAATGTAATTTATCACCAAAACTTACACAGATATCAAGAATCAGCATATGAATCTCAACAATGGTGACCATTAAAACAACTATTCATGTTGCAATGGATGCTGGGTACTAGCATAATAAAAAATGTATCCATTGCTCCCAGCACACATTGCGGCATGAATATTATTTTATTGGTCACTTTTGTTGAGATTCATATGCTCATTCTTGATGTCTGTGTAAGTCAGTATGAAACCATAGAGGTTTTAAAAATCTGATTGTCACTACAATGGACCTTACAGTAAAATCAGAGTTCTGTTAAAACGAATAATACAAGTAATACATCACCTGTTTACTCAGAGATTAGGCTCTGGAAAATATCAGAGAATCAAGTCATTAAATGTTGATTTGCATCTTCTAAACACAACCACTTGTTCATATTTTCTTTTGGCTTTTGTGCCATAACAAATGTGTTATATAAACACTCAGTTACAGCAGCCAGAAAAAAAACTGGTGTTGTAAAGTCAAGGGTCAAGAGCCCAAATAAAGCAAACACTGACCACTATCATGGTGTCTTTAAATGAAACTCAATAAATCATTATCATCTAAACCTCTGTTCATTCACAATAACAACTTCTGTAGATGCATGACAAAAGTAAAACTGGTTAGTAATAAGTAAAGCTACTAATGTTGTTTGTGTAATGGTTTTAACCCTCTTCTGCTGAGAATTTGAGAGATTTAAACATATTTGATCTTAAGTTGATTTCATAAGGCTGTGGTTGGAAGTCAGTTGTAGTTCTTGTGTTTTTTTTTCCTTCAGTGATTCTGCATGTTAACAGCAGGTGTTCATCACTAATGCTCACTAATCACTTCATTCATCACTTAATTCATCACTTAATTAATCACTTAATTTCTTGACTGCAATGTATACTTTTATTTAACTCAACTGAGATAAGTTCAGAGTACTCATAACTATTGTTTTTTATAAACTTAATTGAATTGAGGTAATCAGTTTCCTCAAATGTAATGAGTTAGCTTAACTCATTGGATTTGACTTTGTATATGATATTGCGAGCTAGCAGGAACTGCAAGTGCTGTGAGTTCATTTAAAGTTAGTCTTTTCAATTTTTTTACTCAAAATAGTGAGGTTTCAGCTATATAAAGTATTTAAATGCAGTGTAAAGTTTAATTGCGTATTAAGAAATATCATTGTTTAGTGGACTCGATTAAAATAAGTTCAGAGTACTCATAACTATTGTTTTTTATAAACTTAATTGAATTGAGGTAATACGTTTCCTCAAATTAAATGAGTTAGCTTAACTTGTTGGGTTTTACAGTGAAGGTGACACAAGTATCGATAAAGAGCAAGGATGTGATGAAATATAAGACAAGATGTTAAAGAAAAAAACAATGTGAATATCCCTTGTGAAATATGTTCTTGCAATCTCAAAATTCTGGCCAGTTGATAATACCTAGAATATCAAAATTGACTGCTGGTGGTAGATCCTTTTCCTCTTTAGCACCAAAACTCTGGAACAGTCTCCCTTGTCCCGGAAGCAGATACACTTTGTCAGTTCAAATCTAGACTAAAAAACACATCTCTTTAACCTGGCATACACATAGAAAATGATACATTCCTATTATTCAAATGATTATTAGGCTGCATAGATTAGGTCAGCTGGAACCGGGAACAATTCCTATGGAACTGGATAAATATTCGGATTGTTCTAAATCAATCTGACTTCTGACCTATAATGCTGCCCGAATCATAATCATACACTGTTCGTTCATTGACCAGGCCAACGACTGAGCCTGGGTTTCCCAAGGTTTTTGCTTGATTCTGCCCTGATGGAGTTTTGATTCCTTGCCACTGTCGCCTTTTTCCACCTTTGTTGCCATTGGCTTTTGGCTTGCTTAGTTGGGGAGATTAAATGTAACATTTAATTTAATATTTAACAATAAAATTGATCTGCCTGCATTGACACTATTATACAAGAACTGAACTGAGCTGGACGATGACATCACAGTTTACTCCAGAGCGGCTATATATATATATATATATATATATATATATATATATATATATATATATATATATATAAATGAACTAAATCAACCAGCTTTTTTTTTTTTAAACAAAAATGAAACATCACTGAACTTAGTTAAGCTGGACTGATGCTATTTTCTTTTGAAAACAAACTTTTTTTGCATTATTTTCCTGTTATCTCTGTATGGAAATAAATGTGACTTGACTTTAATGTATTTCTCATTAAAGGGATACACATTCTATCATCATGTATATTCACCCATCATGTCGTCAAAAACTGTAAGTAAAACTTCTACATGGCTGTCTTTTTGAAAGTAAAATACAATATATTTAATTGGCGGATTTGTTGTTGAGGTTAAAAATATTGTTTTTAACTGCCTCATCCTTCAATAACAGTCTCTTTGCAAAACCCATGGCATCTTGTTTATCATAGAATGATGAATTATTTAGTTATTCTACCATTGCCTCTATGGAATAATGGAATCTAAACAATGTCACCTTAATACATCATGACATGACAGGCCATGTTTCTGAACACTCTGTACTATAGACGTGTAAATACTGGTAGTCATGTATTGTTGTAGTTTGACTTCAGAAAGTTAAAGAAGCAAGTTGTTTTTATTATTTTTTCAAAGTTTTGATTTCTGAATTTTAGTGTTTGTTTTTATAAAATATCAAACACATTAGATTTTGAATTATATGGCCCCTTTAAAATGTGAATTACATTCGAATGACATAGGAGAACTGGAATGCTGGTCAACAGGAACCACACTGTAGCCCCTCTCAGCAGGGTTGAAATGCTTCCTTATACTTCTGTGTTCAGAGTATTTAAACAGACCTCTTCTGTCGTAGGTTGGTCTACAGAGCAGGTTCTGATGAGAATACAGCATGCAAAGACTCACAGTGCCTGCATTCAGTTTTAAAAGCTATAGTAATTATAATTTACTGCCATTCCTCGAAACACACAGATTTTTACACAGGGTATAAAAATACACAAAGTGCTAGTGTAAAGTGCTCATGGGGAACGATTTACCAGAATTCCTCAACTTGTTTCTGAATTTGTATTTTGGGTGATTAGAGCCCTATCCAGCTCTGTCATTTCCTTGGTTGTTAAAAAACTGTTAAAAGCTTTATTAGGGAGCAAGAGGAACTCCAATACAGTTTGAGCTAATGCCACAGGGGATTTCTAAAGTATTGCTATTGCACTTCTTGTAATGAAACTTAGATAAATATATAGATAAAACTAGTACTGTCAAATCGAGTATTGTGATAAATTGCATTTAACATAAATTAACACAGTGTGTGTTTGTGCGTGTGTGTGTGTGTGTGTGTGTGTGTGTGTGTGTGTGTGTGTGTGTGTGTGTGTGTGTGTGTGTGTGTGTGTGTGTGTGTGTGTGTGTGTGTGTGTGTGTGTGTGTGTGTGTTTTTATGTTTGTATATTTCAAGCCTTTATTTATTATAATTTTGATGATTATGGCTTACAGCTTATGAAAACCCCAAATTCAAAATTAGAATATTGTGAAAAGTTTTCACAAGCTGTAAGCCATAATCATCAAAATTAACAAATAAAGGCTTGTAATATCTCACTTTGTATGTAATGAGTCTATATAATATATTAGTTTCACCTTTTAAGTTAAACTACTTAAATAAATGAACTTTTGCACGATATTCTAATTTTTTTAGTTTTACCTGTACACACATATATATATATATATATATATATATATATATATATATATATATATATATATATATATATATATATATATATATATATATAATATGTAAACAAAAACGTTTATGTTAAATGCAATTAATTGCTAATCAATTTGACAGCACACACAAAAAAACACTTATAGAATAGAAGGTATTTGCTTGGTCAGGTAAGTATATGAGCTCTGTGAAAGCTAAACTGTTGCTGGAGATGAACAAACTCAGTTCATTTCTTATCTGACTGACCCATCTGAAAGTGAGCATAGTCACAAAAATAACTATCTTTGGGATTGGACAAACAAACAAAACTGGAGGGTTTTCACATGTTGTGAGAGAGCACGATTGCGCACAGAAAGGCCTTAAACTGCTAGATCTGCTTATTTTTCGACTCTCTTAGTAGAAAACAAACACAACCCTGGGTATTTATTTGATAGAGTGGCTAAATAAACATGTTTTCAAACAATACAACAGTAATTACACTGTTAGACCTTAACAGGCTTTTTACAGTAGAATAATGGCAACATTGCCAGTAATTAATTGTTAATTGCTCTGTACTGTAATCTACAGTATGTTACTGTAGAACTACTGTAAAAAAATTAAATAAAACTTAAATTAACTAATTTCACTTGCAGAAACCGACTGCCTTAAATCGTCCAATTGTCATTTAAATGTATTAAAGGGGTGGTTGAGTATGATTTCACTTTTCTAACTTTAGTTAGTGTGAAATGTTGCAGTTTGAACATAAACAACATCACAATAGTGAGATAATTAAGTGAATGTCTAAGTGATTGTTGAGCATTAGTGATCAAGCAGAATCACTGAAAGGAAGAGGAACACAAACTGAAAATAGAGAAACACAAGAACTACAACTGACTTCCAGCCATTACACATTATTACACTTATTATTACCCAGTATGGCTTTATTTCTGTCATACATCTACAGAAGTTGTTATTGAGATGTTTAATTGAAAATGTTTGGTTTGAAGTTACCATGATGGAGATCAGTATTTGCTTTAGTTGGGCTCTGGACTCTTGAAATTTTAACATTCATTTTTTTCTTACTGCTTAAACTGTGTGTATGAGAGTGAATGCAGTTTTTTATATTGATTATGATGAAATATTCATTATATAGCCTGTTCATTCAGTAATCTCATTCATAGTTCTATCCTTTATCAAAAGTGTGATAACACCATTTTTGTGAAACTACAATAACTGATTTTTTCAAAACATCATGCAAAACCAAAGAAACAAAGCTACTGTCTTGTAGAAAATCAGCACATGTCTCTCAACAATGGTGGCAGTACTTTTTATATTTTTTTAATTCATGAAGCAGTGCATGCTGAGAGTTTTATACTATCATAGAACACAGCATGAATTGTGACATTAAACTTTTGATTGAGAGTCAAGCAGGAGTTCAACATTTTGAATGCACTATATGATTTCATTTCAATATGCTTCAGAATAACGGATTATAGAAATATTGCTGGATTTCATGTTGTATATTAACAGTTATATGATAAATATGAAATATCCTTATACCATGGTCTGGGTGAATACTCGATTCTGATTGGCTGCAGGGTGTCCGTTAAAAAGTGATAGAGGACATCTAGTAAAGTAGTTCTTGTGAAACTGCCTGTTTACCATTCGAAATTATTAAATAAATGCGCTGCCTACAACAGCTGTGAGTAACCATAGCAACAGGCAGTTCAAAAAAAAATGCATTTTTGAACCTGAAGGGTTCTACAAGCTGAGCGGACTATAAATATCTCCGGTTGCTAAATAAACCGTCAGGCAAATTATTATTTGTAAAAACTAGATTTAGCCTAATTAAAATATAAACTAATGTTTTAAAAATGCCGGTTCACACCTCGCTGTCGTCCATTAAAACCTGACAATGGACACCTCGTCGGGCATTAACCCTTACATAAATACAAAGCTTAGCTGTTATTTTCTACTAAATAACTTTAAAATTTCATTTATTATAAATAATATTTATTTATTATTTTGTAATATTTATTCTGCTTTGAACTTCTGCAAATTATAGCACTTGCGTAAAGGTAAAGGATGGTGGTATAGTTCAGGAATCCCCCCGAAGCCAAAATGCAAAAGCTTATCTAATTAAAATTTTGACTGACACGTTTGAAGCCTCCTCTGTTACTAAACAGAACAAGAGGTTGTTAAGACTTGTAGTTGTAACACAGCTTAGAGGTGTTTCTTAACAGGTAAAATCTCTTTGACGGAACGCCAAACAAACTGTACAGACAGAATAATTAAGATTTTCAGTGTCAGTGTTTCCAACTGACTTGCTTTTTGAGTCATAATAACATGAACATGCAGCTCTCTAAAATATGTATTATAAGACAAAGACTGTTTCAAAGCTGCTTTACAGAGATAAACGTATAATTTCAGGTAACAGATTGTTTTGGCTTTATAGCGGTTCTTGAATAATGTTATTTTCCAGCTAAAGTTAGTTTTGATTGATTCACTTCCATCGAAAGGATAATTTGTTATTAAATTAAGGGCCGCTAAGACGACACCGTTTTCTCTAAACAGACTTTAAACGCGAACCTGTGAGAAACGCTGATGGCGCTCACGTGCTCATCAAGAATTAATTCTATAGTTAAAACCACTAAGATAAATGGAAATGCTGATACATACACAGCAAAATCCCCAGTGTTAAATCAACACTGCTCGGAGCATATATGGTCCCACTCTGCAGAGTGTTAAAATAACACTGAAGCAGTGTTAAAGTTAATGAGATAATTAAGTGATTAATTAAGTGATGATTGAACATTAATGATGGACACCTGCTGTTAACAAGCACAATCACTGAAGAACAGAGAAACACAAGAACTACAACTGACTTTTAGTGACAGCTTTAAATTAAATCAGCTGAAGATAAAAATAAGACATTTAATCTCTAAAGATTTCTGCAGAGGAGGATTAAACAACTCCACAAACAGCATTACCAGCTTCACTTATTACTAACCAGACTGACTTTATTTCTTGTATATGTCTATGGACAAAAGTTTAGATGTCGATGTTTAAAAAAAAGGTCACCATTATGGAGATCAGTATTTCATTCAGTTGGGCAGTTTGACTCATTGTATTTTAAGTGCAATTTTGCTCTTTGTAACAATATTTACCAAAACTCATAATATGTTACAAAAGAAGCTAAAAATATTAAATGTCCAGGTGTTATCGTTTTCATTATTATAAAGATGAAAGATTAATTAATCTTATCCCTGACAAAAAACAAAAGCTGTTATTAGTTATTAATAAAAGTAACTTTTTTTTTACACAGAGCAGTCGTCCTGAATGAAAAATTTGATATACGTTTCAGATTTTTTTTGAAAATTATTATTTTTATATTAGAAACGACAGACATCCAGAATCAGAGTATGAATCTCAACAATGGTGACATGCTTCAAGCTGCAATGCATGCTGGGAGCCATGATTTTTATACTATGGTGCCTCCCATAATGCATTGCGGCATAAAGCATGTCACCATTAATGAGATTCATATGGGGATTCTTGATATCTGTGTGTTTGTCCAAAGATTATTTTCCCAATAATTAAAAAATAAAGATTCAGCTTGATGACTGATCTATAGAAAGAAATGAATGTTATTGAAAATCTATTAATACCAAATAACCATTTTCAATAAATGATAACATTTTTTAATATTTGTACTATAAAACTAACGGCCTATCACCTGGCCATCTTTGTTGCTGGCTTTCTTTGCAACCTTTGTGTGTTTTGGTAAACACTGTTACAATGACCATGAAATCAAATAATAAAAAAAGAATCAAATTGCACATCTAAAGGCAACACTGTTCACCATAATGGTGATTTTTAAATGGTGACTAAAACATCAACATCTAAACCTCTGTTAATTCTCAATAAAACTTCAGTAGACGTCTGACAGAAATAAAGTCAGTCCTGGTTAGTAATAAGTGAAGCTGGTAATGCTGTTTGTTGAGTTGTTTAATCGTTCACTGTTGAGATCTTCACAGATTTAATATCTTATTTTTATCTTCAGCTGATTTAATTTAAAGCTGTGATTAAAAGTCAGTTTTAGTTCTTGTGTTTCTCTTTCCTTCAGTGATTGTGCTTGTTAACAGCAGGTGTCCATCATTAATGTTCAATCATCACTTAATTAATCACTTAATTATCTCATTAACTTTAACACTGCTTCAGTGTTATTTTAACACTCTGTAGAGTGGGACCATATATGCTCCGAGCAGTGTTGATTTAACACTGGGGATTTTGCTGTGTAGATTTTCCAGCTATTATACAAATTGCTTTGTAGCTTATGTGACCCTTAGTGATCATTAACTTCTGCTTTGAGAAAGTGAAGCCTTTGGAGAGGTGCCAAATATTATGATGTATATTGCATATTGTGACTTCTCTGATTCTAATGATGTCCATGAATTTATTATTTTTAACTGATTCTTTTCAATGAACCTGTTGAACCAGTACACCAAATTGAACAGGATTGTTTACAATAGTTTGTGTCTGTGAAAATGAGTACCAGATTTGAGGGAATGTTCTAATGTATTGCAGAACAACAGCAGAGATTAAAACAAGTAAAACATGTTGGAAAAATGTACAGTATGTTATACAAAATAGCCTATGTACATGATGCATGTTTAAAGACTGTTCTATGACTGTGACCTAACATACAAACAAAAAAAGTATTTAAAACAAAACAAAAAATCAAGTGTTTTATTACTATTAGTGATGTCTGTTTTTACAGTGCTCATTTTGAAATGAACTTCAGTTCACAATCAGACTGAATGATTTGATCATTGCAGTTCTCGAGTCAACAGTAGCCTACACTGAAACTATTGTAACAGTTCTAACCTGATCGCACAAGAAACCGTAACTGTTTTACAAGGTGGGGTTTCATATGAAGTCATATGATTTGAACGAAAAAATAAGATTTTTTTAGAAGAAAAAACGTTATAGCGTAACAACAATCTGGAAATAATTTTGTGCATGTCAGTTATTTGACATTAAGTTGCTGGATTTAGTTAAGGACTAGATGTAAAATGTTGCTCATAAATGGACACACAGAACATATCTCTTTGTTTGTTTCTATCGGTCAATCAGCACATAGGAAATTCATTGAATGAAGAAATTTAAAAACCCTATTATTATAACTTCACATAAAAATCTGTCCACATAGCTTTAATGAATTTGAGAGTAGAGACACAATGTCATTACGGGATTACTTAAAAAGAACGGATGAAATGTTTTTTTTTTAAATGGTTTGCAGAAAATAATTAGAATTCACTATTTGATTCATTAAGACCTCAAATGTCAAATGTTTTACTCTATTCAAGCTAACAAAACAAATTTGGAGCTTTACACTATATATTTGTCCATTTATTAACCAATCCTATGAGCCATAAAATTACTTGTGATTGATTACACTCTTCTGCAACAGATAAATTCAAAATGAGCACTGTACCGGGGCAGCAGTGGCTCAGTGGTTCATGTAGGTTGTCTACAAACCGGAAGGATTGGTGGTTCAATCCCCGGTTCCACCTGACCAAGTGTTGAGGTGTCCATGAGCAAGACACCTAACCTCAGCTGCTCCCGACGAGCTGGATGGCGCCGTGCATGGCTGACACCGCCGTCGGAGTATGAATGAGTGAGTGAATGTGAGGCAACATGTAAAGCGCTTTTTGGGTCTGTGAAAGCGTTATATAAATGCAGTCCATCTACCATTTACCATTCTCCATCAGCCTGACTATCTCCCTGCATTTATCACATGTAAATCATATGCTGACAGAGAAAGCTATGCTATACATGTTACATGAAGTGCAAGTGACAATAAGAGGAGCGGAAGACATGACTTACCGTGTTTGATGACTGGCGTGAGCGCACGAGCAAATTAAATTAATAAAGAGCGCACGGATAGCACGCTAACAGGCTAGCGAAATACTAGCGTATTGTGCTAGCAATGAATTAGATTGAAGCTAGCGATCACAGGTTAATATGTGATGAGTAAGTTATATTTAGCTTAAACAACAATGAATAATAGTAAACAGAGATTCAAAACAGAAATACATACAAGGCTTACAGACGCAAACCAACTTAGCAGCTCAGCAACTCAGCAGTATCAGCAGGGCAGACAGGAGCAGACAAGAGCATCAATAACATACTGATCATATTCTAACATTTCATCATGTTGAGATTAGCTATATAACATTGATTTGTTTTATGTACATTTGCTCACTTGTCTAATAAAGAATGTTCAAGAGTGGTGTCGCTGTCAAGTCGTGACTCGTGAAGCTCTGTCAAGTCCAAGTTTGTCACGGACGTGGAGCTCTCGGCATCTCAAAAACGCCACGCCGATATTGATCCTCATTTTAGATCTCCTTTTTTGTCCCAAATTCTGCTTTCCATGGTCCATAATATTTGAACGAAATAAGAACAGTGTGCCGCTAAACGTTACGCACTATGCAGTTGTCCAAGTCTGTCGCCATGGTTACGTCATGGCTATGGCAGTACGAGCGGAAAACTTTATATACTGTCTATGGTGGAAACCGAGGATAGCGCGGATATTGCGTCATTGACAGGCGTAATTTTTTTCCGGGACGGGCCATTATTTAAAATTGGAATTTCTCTTAAATAAAAAATTCTTTTAAGACTTTTGGGATATTGTAAGTACACAACTGCAGGAAATATATCACACTGTGCAAGTGATTTTTGGATATTTTATTACAAAATACTTACATATTGTACCTTTAATAATTGCAGGCTTGCGAAAATTCAGAGTTTGTTTTTCACTCTTTTTATTCATTTGGCAGAATAGTGAATCTGTTTTTTTGCAAGTGAGATGAGTAAATGTCTGCTCACAGTCTAGAACTACAATAACATAATGTCCACACAGCGCACATACGCCTTTAAACTTACTGTACTCCTGGTTTCTCTCGACATGGGGACAGGAGAGGCCGTCAGTCAATACATGGGAAAACAAAGTAACTTGCATTACTTATTTAAAAAAGTAACTCAGATATTTTATTGTAAATTTAGAAGTAATGCGTTACTTTATAGTTACTTGGGGGGGGGGGGGGGGTAATCTGATTACGCAATTTGCATAGCAATTAATAGAATAATATTCATCATCAGTAATAGATAAAAGGACTGGTTGTGTTGTAGGATACTCTATAAAGCAGATTTTGTGAAGTTGCTATATTGCTTGGTACCTGTAAACTGCTAACTTCAGGAAAGAATTAGAGCACCGGGTCCTCTCTCATCGTTGCACTCCTTCACTCACTCTCTCACCCGTTTAAAATACTCTGAGTACTGATTGTCAGTTCCAGAGGCACTCCAGACTCTCTATATAAACAGCTCTTTAAAAGTTTGTCTTTGTCTGACCTCTGTAAAGGACCATAGACCTGTTTTCCTTGCGATTACTAACTTGGACGGTTCATTCAGTGATCGACTGGATTCCTTGCCTGTTTATCTGTTGTTAAAGACTTACTTACCTGTCTCCTCAATTAGTGATTTTTTTTCAATAGTACATTGATGATGATGTTTATTTCAAACCTGCATTCTAGTTTTCTCACAAATCAACATAACAGACAAATTATACAAGTGCATGGTTTGAAAAGGAGGTGGACGAAGCAAACGCTTATATGATTCCAAACCCCCTCATATTCAACACAAAATACAATACAAAAACAATATACAAACAAAATAATTCAAGAACAACAGTATTCTTGACATTGCAAATATACTAACAAAAATTGTACCATCTTTAAAGTAGGCTATATTAGCATCCTGCTTTTACCTATTTTCACAATACAACTTTTAACTACTTTAATTGTACTGTAGTATATTTTCTATAAATATACTTTAATATAAATATACTTGCAGTGAATTTTTTTTTTTTTAAGTGTATTTATTTGCAGTTTATAAAAAATATTGTTTAGGTATATTTTAACTGTGCTGGAAATGGTCATTGGAACACTACATTGAAAGTAAACTTTCAAAATACATTATAGTATACAATAGTATTTTGTACAAAGTATTGCTAAGTTTTATTTATCTAATAATGTATATCTGTTATTGAAGACAAAGTATGCAATTTGTAGTATTTGGAATAATGCACTTACAAGTGCGCTGACATGTGCTTCAGGAGACCCGAGTTTGAGTCCTGGCTCGTGGACCTTTCCTGATCCAGTCTCTCCTCTTTCTCGCTCTCCCACCTCACTTCCTGTCTACCCATTGTCCTATCCTAATAAAAGGCAGAACCCCCCCCCCCCCCCCCCCCCCCCCCAAATACTAGTATACTTAAAGTTGTTCCATTAGTACACAAAAGTATACTAAATACACTTAAAGTTATGCTTTACTACAATTTAATTACAACTAAAATATACTTAGTTCAAAATTAGTTGTTTCAAAATAGCACACTTCAAGTTAACTAATCATTAACACACTTGAAGTATACTGATAATTAGTTTGGCTGCAAGTAGCTTCTCTTTTTTTTTCACCAGGGCAACTTGAGCGTGAGTTAATGATAACAGAATTTTCATTTTTAAGTGAATTATTCATTTAATGCCTGTAATGATTCTGATGGTTATTCCTGTGTTAAATCACTTGAAGTATATTGCCTGAATACTTACCTGCTTGGTATTTTGTTTGAAGAATAAACTGCACTTGAGTCCATATCTCTATCAGTGTCATCTATACTGTCACAAATTGGTTGGTGTGCTTATTAAATATTTTAAAAAAAATGTATATCAATCCATGCAATTATGCTTAAAACGCTAGAATTTATAGTCAGAACTGATAAACCCTCCATGGCAAACAGTTCATGTATAACCAATAAGATATTTGTCACAAGTTCCATAGGTCATCTCACCGGACTTAACATTGATTGACACTATCAATGTTAAGTCAGACACTTTATTATATTATTACTAAATTATATAACAATAATATTATACTCTCATTTGATGGAAGCCCTTGCATTACACAATGAGATTTAAGCTGCCCCCATGTGGCAAGATTCATCTTTATGCAAGAGTTACAAAACAGCAGTAATGAGTATGTAAGCAGTGATCATATTTCAAGACGGAATAATGTGGGCTGGCCATAGAAAGGAAAGTAGACATTACTAATACTATCACACAGACACAAATCAGGTTTTCTGTTGACACTTAAAGCGATAGTTCAACCCAAAATTAAAATTCTGTCATTATTTACCATCATACCTCATGCTGTTTTTTTTTTTTTTACTCATAGCACTGTTAGGGTAGTCCATAGTCCAAGTCTTCTGAAGCCATACGATAGCTTTGTGTGAGGAACAGACTCAATTTCAGCTGTTATTCTCTGATCATCTTCCCCTTTGCAGAAGCTTGTCTCTAGTGAGATTTTCATGTTTGTTTGTTTTTTGTTTTTTATTAATGTTACTCCAATTTGATGTTAAAATGTATTTTTTTATTATTTTTTTTCATGGACCATTTTTTCATCTGGACACTGGACAATGCCGATTAAATGTGATCTATAGTGATAAAGAATTTGAGAAAAATAAAGAAAATGTTAGTTTCTCACACAAAGCTCATATGGCTTCAGAAGACTTTCTAATAGGCCTACATTTACGGTTTTCTTTGAAGCTCTGAGGACATGTTCAGTAATGAATTATATGGAATGGGAAGATATGGAAGAGCTATGTGAAGATTCTTTTAAAATTTCACATTTTATGTCTCACGAAAATATAACAGCATATGTTTGGAACAACGTAAGTATAATGAGTAAAATAATTTTCATTTTTGGTTAACTATACTGTACCTAATCCAGGGGTTTTCAAACCGGTTCTGGAGCATTCCCAGCACTGCACGTTTTGTATGTCTAACACACCTGATTTAACTGAACTCTGTGTGTCAGATAAGGGTGACATACAAAATGCGCAGTGCTGGGGGTCCTCCAGGACTGGTGTGAAAACCCCTGACACAATTAATCAATTAACAGTAAACTGTGTAATTACATAGGTAATCACATGCAATACTTTAAATGCATGTTAAGTACACTTATAGTTAAAACACCTAATGTAAAGTGGGTCCAACTGAATGAATGTTGAGAGGGAACCTTGGCTTTGTATTTATTTGTAGGTTCGAGTCTATGTTAAAAGATCAGGTGATGAAAGGGATTATGTTATTCTCCTACAGTATCCAGGAATCCAGCTGGCTGTGGTATCAATTCATACTGTGAGTCAAAGTGTGTATGCTGTGCCTTTAATGTTTCGGTCCCTCAAGGTCCTACACACAAACCTGCTGCTTGTGTAACAGCATCCCATGCACGTGAGAGAGCATTATGTATGCGCATAAGTGTTTGTGTAATGTTCGTATTTTGCTCACATGTTCGTGAGCGTCACTCAAAAGGCATTTGCTTGGACCCATTTCTCATTTAGCCACTGGCTTCCTGTGGAGCCTTTCATCTTGTGTCACGCATGTGAAATACGAGATCCCAGATGAAGGGCCTTCTTTAGAAACCATTACATGTCACTGCTGCCGGTTCAATATCTCAGTATAGCATGAAGTATACTCATTAAAATAAGCAAAATAAACAGCATAACATTTAAGAATATTTTAAAATGTAAGAAAGGGGTTGTGTGGACATTGCTGGATAGTTTCCAGATGGTTGTTCACTCGCACAAGTCAAAAGAGTTAACCCCAATTTCTCCCCAGATATATAGGATTTTTGGTAACGCTTTAGATCACAGCCCGGAAAATACTGCATAATTAAAGCGATTTTACAGTGTAACTTTTGGTAATTATAGTGTACAAAGTACTTACATGTAAGTATACGGAAACAATATGTAAAGTTTGGGCAATAAAGGGGTAACAACCAGGAGAATTAAACAATTATTTATACTAATGTGTGCTTCAGCATTGCTCCTCTTTGTGATGAACATGTGATCACCACATCAGAGCAGATCTGTCATTGTACATCGACATGACAATAAGAAGTATATCCTATTATGCATATATCCTAACAAAAATGTCCTTTGAACAAGTTACGTATCTGCTATTGAGCCACTGAAATCAGCTTTCTGTTTAGCAGAAAAAAGCCATAATTGTCACCACTTCTCAAAAGCCATGCCGATATTCACTCTCGTTGCTAAGGTAGGATGAGGTACTGAGGTGGGGAGACAGTTCTGGACACTGATTTTTTATGTATTTGCTCAATAACTGACTTTTTTTTAACCAAATAAAAGTTACATAAAGAGGCTGATGTAATAACCATATATTTTTAAAAAACATATGTTGCTGCATTAATATCTAAACATGCCATATTATCAAAGAAAATAACAGACCCTCTTCATTATTTTTTATCAACACTTAAATATGGGTAAGTTTGAGCAAAAAGCAGAGAAAATCACGTTTTTGAATGATTATTCTCATATTATCTCATCTTTTTTCTATCACCATATCCCTTGGTCTCTGTAGAGCACTAGTAATCTAGATTTGGTAATCTGAAAAAATGTGTATCTGGATCAGGGTGTAAGAAAGGGACAGTCAGGCAGGCAAAGGAGCAGGCTGGGAAGAGGATCCACATGCAGCTATATGTATTGGTAAAATCCACAAGAGGAAGAAAACACAGGGAAACTAGGGTAAATCAAGAAACAAAAGGCAGGAGAGAGTTACAGCATGGTACAACAACTGACAAAACACAAGAGAGACACAAGGGTTATTTATACAAATGACAAAACAAGTTTAACAAGGTAATGAGATGGGATGGCTAATAGGAAACACCTGGGGGATAATAACAAGAAAGACTACAAACTGATTACAAAAATAACAAAGCAACCACTTCAATATAAAAGTCCAATGACAGACATAGAGCACATGTGACACTGGGTCTAATTTTGCATTAAAAAACCGGCACAAAAGAATGTCTCTGTTACGTATTTAACCCTCGTTCTCTGAAGGAACGGAGACGTTACGTCAGTGACTGACGAAATGGGGGGTTTCGCTTAAAACCCTATTACCTTCGAGTTGTACAAAAAGAGCCAATGGCAAAACAATGCCATGGGTCTGCGGAATTTGCATAGCGCAACTCCGCCCCACCTCATGGGTATAAAAGGAGCTGCGCGTGCAATCTCGCATTATGTTACCTGCTGAGGGGCCGAGACTGAACGCCCGGCTGTTCCAGCGGTACAGCGGTTGTGGCAGGTGGACGTAACGTCTTCATTCCCTCCTTCAGGGAACGAGGGAACCCTCTGTTCCCTTTCAGTCAGTCACTACGAGTTACGTCAGACACTGACAAAATTCGGGGGAACCTGACTGCCCTGCCGGAACATTCGCAGCTGGCTACACGATGGACGCATGGGAGAGGTAGCGGGTCGTGTGTCTGGCGGCTCTTTCCGTGGTGGACATTGAAGATATCTATCTATTCGGAACCATGATAACAGGCCTTTTGCTGACTGGATTAGGCATTGCCCTGGTTTATCAATAAATTAAGAAGACGGTGACAGCTGTCCAAAGCCCCACAATGCTGCCCGGCATGATTGAAGCAGTGGGCAGAGCGTTCAGCACTCAGACTGGGACTATTAACCACATTATGGATAACAACAGGGTGACCCGAAATATGGATAACATCATAGAGAAGCTCACGGCTTTGCAAAAGCTGATTGACCAGAATGGACTAAGAGAGTAGTCGTGAAAAGGAATGCGGCTACTCGCCCCAAGACCAAATAATCTCAATCTTATCAGCTTTCGGCCCCCCTCAACCAGCACTGGCCTCGGCCAAGGCCGCTGTTGGAACAACAACTCCCCCGGAAGAGCACTGCAGTGAGCCGCTCTTGTGTTCCTTCCCCCATTTCTCACAGACACCTGCTGATTGTTGACCCTGTTTGGGACCTAATCAAGGTTGTCTCCATGGCAACTTGCTGTGTTAACGCTATGACATCCTGCGGACTGAGGCACCGAGATTTGGATGCCAGGCGGAGCGAATCTCCAGGTCTACACATACACAAACTCTTTAATATATATACAGATATGCATTATACTTATATATGCGTATTCACTTCAGAGCATAGGCGTGTCTCGTGGACAAGGCTCTAGCTAAAGTGATGATAGCCACCACCTGAGGTGGTAGGGTACACAAACTTTCCACGTCCCGTGCAATACCCACACATGCAGGTTCCACAGATAGGGACGTTTTATTTACGAGGGTGCCCCGTCTCTGAGAAAGGAGGTCATTCCTCAAAGGGATTGGCCAGGGAGGGGCTGTCACGAGGAGCACCAGTTCGGAGAACCAAGTACGGATGGGCCAAAGATGCGCAACCAAAAGGACCTGCTACTCGTCCTCCCTGATCTTGCACAAGATCTGTGCGAGAAGGCTCACTGGGGGAAATGCATATTTGCGGAGGCCCGCACGGCTAGCTATGCGCTGGTGCGTCCGTGCCGAGGGTCCCCTCGGTCAGGGAGTTAATCCAGCGGCAGTGGGAAGTGTCTGGGGAGGCAAACAGATCTACCTGTTCGTCGCCGAACTGTTCCCAAATCAGCTGAACCATCTGGGGATGGAGTCTCCATTCCCCGGGACTTGAGCGCTGCCATGTGAGCTCGTCGACTGCATGATTGAGCTTGCCCTTAATGTAAATGGCACGAAGCGACCTTAGATGCACTCCATAACAAGAGATGGCGGGCGAGTTGCGACATAAGGCGGACCCTGGCGGTTGATGTACGCTACTGTAGCCGTGTTGTCTGAACGGACTAGTACGTGCTTGCCCATGAGCAACGACCGAAAACGGTGCAGATCTAAGCCAAGCGGCAACCTTCCTGTCTCTCTCTTGAAACCAACACGGAAGTGAATTAAACGGCAATTCGTCGACTGGCCGCTTGAGGCTGGCTGCAGAAGTGAGTCAAATCTGTATCTCCCCCATGTTAAAATGCCCAAATTTACAGCAGAAAATAACATGTTTACAGCCTGGTTCTCTATGTGGCTTTGGTCTATACAGGTAATTTTGCCCTTCATAAAAACTGTGAGGGGGGTGAATTTTTTTTATAACT
Source organism: Phoxinus phoxinus (assembly GCF_949152265.1). Classification (NCBI taxonomy): domain Eukaryota; kingdom Metazoa; phylum Chordata; class Actinopteri; order Cypriniformes; family Leuciscidae; genus Phoxinus; species Phoxinus phoxinus. The sequence goes on from NC_136891.1 coordinate 17,034,923, forward strand.
CACCCGTTTAGTTGATTAATATTTAAAGTTCTGCAAAATGAAGGGTGTGTCCACTTTTGAGTGACAGGTGGATTCCCAATGATGTCAATGCTAGCCGGTTAGCCGTCACTTCACCTCAGCAAATTCCAGCAGCTGAACTTGCCATCTCTGCCGTGTTTGTGCTTTTTTCTGGATTATTTCATATCATTTAATACACCCATTACCTCGCCCACGGCTTTGGATTCCGCCGTTGTCGTCGAGTGTCGTTCGAGAGAATAACCAGCGCTGTATTTCAGTTGTTTTCCTCTGTGAACATGCACTATGAATCTATGTCTGACAATTTCGTTGCTTTTTGGAGTTTTCAGATTTAAAAGTGTCTATATATATATATAAAGGCCACACTTGTTCTGCGGTACCGTTGCTCTGGAACAGATTATAATATGCTTATGTTCCGTCAGAAGAAATCCTGCAGGTGTCTGTGTTTCTCCGTCCATGCAATAAATGCACATCCTTGAATGAGCGCGAATTTCTAGCCCATTTACTTGAACTTCATAGGTAATATATCAATGTTTTGACCCATTTGAGAATTGAGATGCGGCAAAAATCTGAATTTAAAATGGACCGAATAATAAAGCTCTCTATGAACTTGACGAGTGATGCCGCGCTGACGGACCAGACTGTAAAAAAGAGTGACTGACATGTATGCACATAATCACGGTCACACACACTCTCAGAGTAATATTGTAAAGTTACTGCATAATACATTTTCAACTAGCAGAATAACTTGGCTGTACAGAATTACGATACACAGTCTCACTTGTAGCTATGTCTTTTAACTATTATAATATTTCGAAGGGCAAAAACAGGACCTTTTAATTGGCATTCTGATTTTAATCATCAACTGTCACTTTAACGCGAGGCCCTGTGCAGTCGCAGACTTGGTACTGTGAGTAGCATATAGCTTTAGTTCCCAAGCCTGCGCTAACTCCATAACGTCGGCTAGGTGGCCGTGGTTTCAGATAGCCAGGCTCCTCAGCTCCGCCTCTTTGCCCATATTCTGTTTTCAGGGAGTGACGAGCGGTGAAGCGAGGCCAAGACGCCGATGGCCGGCTCCGCCCACTTTAGGCTTCAAAAATGCTCTTCAGAAACCTACGGGTGACGTCACGGACACTACGTCCATATTTTTTTTAAGTCTATGATCTAAGCGTACTGCCAGTGACTCGAAGCAGTTGACATGCCAAAGGTGTAGGGGTCCTGTCCAGCCCAGCATGTCCAGCCTGTCCAGCATGTCCATTGCACATGGCACCCCAACCCGTGGCTGAGGCATCTGTTTATACAACAACATGCCTGGACCCTCGTTCTAAGGGCACTCTGGCCTGTAGAAAGGAGAGGTTCGACCACGAGGTTAAGGTCTGATGACAAGCCTGAGCGACTGGTATCCGGAGCGTGCCCTGTTGTCATGCCCATCTCGGAACTCAATTGCGAAGCCAGTGCTGAAGTGGTCTCATATGAAGCAGTCCGAGCGGTGTGACTGCCACTGTGGATGCCATATGCCCCAGGAGACTCTGAAATAACTTCAGTGAGACCGCATTCTTGCCCTTGAATTGATTCAGCAGTGACTGCATGCACTTGCTCGTAAGCTGCGCGTACATGGCGACGAGTCGATTTCCATTCCGAGAAAAGAAGGGGAACTGGGAACGATATTCTCAGAAGGCGAAGCACTGCTACTTGGGCGGAGTGATTAGCGCAACACTCTGAGCAAACTCTCTGCTCCTCACCACGGGGCTTCGCAGGTGCTGCGAGCAAATCACTCCGCAGAAGTAGCAGTGCTTCGCCTTTTGAGAATATGGTTCCCAGTACGTATAAGGTTAGAAGATGGCTGTGTCTCATGTGACCTTGTTATTTGTACACGCTGTGACTATACAAATCACCACATGTAAATATGAAAATGTTGGCGTTATTTTGTCACTTATTGGGAGCAGTATGCTAGCTGGACCTGTTTACCTCCAGTTTTTGTGCTAATCTAGGCTAGCGGTGGGTGCGTCAAACAGAGTTACGGCACGCATGGAGATGAAAAGGGTATGTATGGACTTATCTAACTCTGGGGGATATGGTGAATAAGCTAAAGTCCCAAAAAGTCGGCGTGTTCCTTTAATCAGGGAGAACAAAAACAGGTGTGTGGAAACTAATAAGCAGTCAGATAAACTAACTAGTAGGAACTATGGCTGGTAAACCACGAACAGTACACAGTGAAATTAAACCAAAACTGAATATACATGTTACAATAATGTTCAGTCACCAGCAATTAGATCCTTTACATTTACAAGTCTTTAACGGTCATTGAGAGAGGTGGGAAATGTTTTCCTTTATTTAGAGCCAGTGTAAAATGCATCATCAGCACACTTTTGTCAGTACGATTTGTGTTGTTAGCTAACAAAGCTATACAAAGAAAGCATGGAACCTAGTCTCTCTGCTTCCTGTTTTTTAAATTGTGTGAAGTCATGTATGCAGGATTCAATCTTATCAGTGTTGCCACAGTTACTTTAAAAAAATATTCTGATTACTAATTACTAGGGGTGTGACGAGATCTCGTGCCAGACGTGAAGTTTCTGGGAGTTGGAAGGGGTGTTTCGCGATTCTGCCTTCACCTGTCCGCGACACAGGTTTGTGGATCTGAGTGTCGCGATTTCGGTTTCATATCACATTACAGCCCTAATTTTTACTAAGGAAAATGGCAAAAATAGTAACGCACAGTGACTTTAGTCAAATAAGTATAAGTATAAGGATAAGTAACTTTAATCTGATTACTGGATTGGAAATAGTAACGCGTTAGATTACTCGTTACTGAAAAAAGTGGTCAGATTAGAGTAATGCGTTACTAAGTAACACTTTTCCGGCGTCACTGAATCTTATCAGGGGAAGGATGGTGTAGTGTAACCAACTGGACACTAGAGGGCACTCCAGTTCAGTAAAGGTTGGAGTGTTGTATAAAGGAGAATGAAAATAAATGGAAGTGAGTAACGGTACTGTTTGCGTGTCCTGATGTTTTACCTAAGAGTTTAAGATATTGGGCACCAGACACCATGTCTATTACATGGTGTCAGAAGTGGTTTCGACAACATGAAAAGAAGAAAAACAAAGAAGTAAGTGAGAAAAGAGAGCGATGTTGCACACGGACTGCTAGAAACAAAGAAAATTTAAACAGTGCACGAGTGCATTTGAGAACTAGGCTGGGAAAAGAAAAGGAACAGCGGAGCAGGGCGCCCGAGATTAAGAGTGAGTGAACACAGTCAAAATATGGATCAGATATTTTCGCTGACACCTCCGGGAAGTTTCAATTTCGACGAGCCCAGTTCATGGCCACAGTGGATGCGCCGCTTTGAGCGATTCAGAGTAGCATCGGGCCTTGCAGAAAAACCCTCCGCCTACCAGGTAAACTCTTCTTTATATTATGGGGGAGAAAACTGACGATATATTAAATACGTTACCCCTAAGCGAGGAAGAGAAAAAGAGTTATGAAGAAGTCAAGAAGGCTTTAAGTGAGCACTTTAATTGGCAGACAATGTTATTTAAGAGAGAGCGAAATTCAACAGCAGATTTCAACAGCCTGGTGAATCAGCAGAGAGTTTTATCACAGACGTTTATAAGCTCGCGGAACACTGCAGATATGGCGACCTCCATGAGGAAATTATCAGAGACCGTAATGTAGTGGGCATAAGAGATGCAAATCTCTCAGAATGACTGCAACTAGATCCAAATTTGACATTGGATAAAACGATAACTCAGGTCAGACAAAATGAGGAAATAAAACGTCAGCAGCCAATAATAAGACGAGAAAAGTCTGAAGTGAAAGAAGTGAATGTTGATGCAGTCGTGACTCATGACAAAGAAAATATCTATAGCAAGAATGACATCGCAGAAAGGAGAGGGGACAGTTCAGAGACCGCAAAGTTACTATAATGCAGCTCATAAAATAAAACAGATGGATTCCTGCAAGAGATGCGGAAAAAGTCCACAGAACCCGTGGAAATCATGTCCAGCCTGAGAATCGGAATGCAGAAAATGTAGAAAGCATTTTGCTGCAGTATGCCGGTCAGTTCAAAGACTCGAAGCGATAGTTGACGGTTCATATGATGAGTCTGCTTTCTTGGGAACAATCCAGACCCAAAAACAAGAGAATATGTGGCAACAGAAAATCCTGGTGAATAAAGAACCAATCACCTTTAAAATAGATACAGGTGCGGCAGTCACAGCGACCCCAGCATCTATGTATTCAGCGGAAAAGCAAGGGAAACTCAAAGATTCCAAAAAGATGATCTTAGGACCTAACAGTACTCCTTTGGAAGTGATGGGTACGTTTAGTGCATGCCTGCAGAAAGATAAAAGGAGAATCCGGCAGGATATATATGTTGTAACGGCTTACAGTTACTGCAACAGGTAGCCAACGTACATGAACCTGGAGAGCAGTACAAGGCAATGTTCCCCAAAGTTTTCTCGGGACTCGGAAAATTAGAGGGAAAATTTATCCCATGGTCTTGGCGGGGTGCTCATGCAGAAACAAAAAAATGGTAATTGGAGGCCTGTCGTATATATCTTAAGAAGTCACAGAGACACGATATGCACAAATCGAAAAAGAAGCTCTTGCGACAACGTGGGCATGTGAGCGACTCAGTGCATATTTGCTTGGATTGGAATTTACAGACCAATTGATGATTTACCTCCAAGAATTATTCGGTTCAGACTGAGGCTGCTCAGATACAAGTACAACATCACGTATGTCCCAGGAAAACAACTGGTCACTGCAGATGCATTGTCACGAGCGCCATCGGGACCTGAAAAATCAACAGAAAACGAAACATTGGAGGATGAGTGCATAGTTTTTGTGGATCTCATAGTTCAACAAATCCCTGCAACAAAAGCAAAACTGAAACAGATTCAGAAAGTACAGAATAAAGATCTAACCTGCCAACAACTAAAACAGTATCAAAAAGGATGGCCAGAACATCAGAAAACTGCGTCGGAACACCTCATGCCATACTGGTCTCATAGAGCAGATATCCATGTAGCGAATGAGATCCTACTGAAAGGAGAACGGAATTTGATCCCAAAACCCATGCAGAGAGACATGCTCGAAAACCTTCATCAAGGTCATCAAGGAATGACGAAGTGCATTGCAAGAGCACAGCAAGCTATATGGTGGCCAGGTGTTATAAGGGACGTAAGAGAGTTAGTGGAGAGATGTGACATCTGCTGTCAGCATTCACAGCAGAAAACGGAGGAATTGATGCCAACACCTTTACCAGCGAGACCCTGGCAACGAGTCGCAGCTGATATATTTCAATGGGAAGGAGGCCATTATCTGGTACTGGTTGACTATTTCTCGAGATATATCGAGGTTGCAAACTTGCCAAAACTCATAACAGCAACAACAGTGGAGAGGTTGAAGGTCATCTTTGCCAGGTTTGGAATCCCTGAAACACTGGTGACAGATAACGGTCCACAGTTTGCATCTTTTGAGTTTGCAGAGTTTTCCCAAGACTATGACTTTGAACATGTCACTAACAGTCCACAATACCCTCAGAGCAATGGAGAGGCAGAGCGAGCAGTGCGTACAGTGAAACAAATGCTGAGAAAGAACCAAGACCCCAGAGAGCTCTTTTGGCCTACAGATCGACTCCATTAGCCCATGGGATCTCACCTGCAGAGCTCCTGATGGGGAGGAGAATAAGGTCAACAGTCCCAATTCCAACTAAATCTCTCACGCCAAGATAACCTGACCTGAAAGTGTTCAGAAGGAAAGATAGGAATTTAAATTAAAACAACAGGAAACATTCAGATCAAGACAGAGCGAAAAATCTACCAGTCATCATACCTGGACAGAAAGTGTGGATCAGGACATCGAAGACCACTGGAACGGTCCGGGGAGAAGCATCAACTCCCAGATCATATCAGGTATAAACTGAGATGGGAACACTGAGAAGGAATATAGTTCATCTTACTGTTCTTCCAGAACCTACTCAGCAAGTTGTCAACGGTACAGTGACAAGGTCGGGTAGGATTTACCGTCCACCAGAAAGAATGGACTTATAAGCTGAATTAGCATAGGAAGACCTGCTGTCAAGAAAAAGGGCAGAATAATCCCTTCAGAGTCAGGAATGTCCAGGCAGTCTACCCTGGCTTTCAGTTTAGGAAATAAAGTTCAATGTTATATGTTATTGAGATGTTTGTTCCCTGAGAAAAGAAAATATACAACTATGGGAATATAAGTATGTAGTAATAATAAGAGATGTTCAGACTAAAAGGGGGGGGGGGGGGGGGGGGGGGAATGTAGTCTAATCAACTGGACACTAGAGGGCACTCCAGTTCAGTAAAGGTTGGAGAGTTGTATAAAGGAGAATGAAAATAAATGGAAGTGAGTAACGGAGCTGTTTGCGTGTCCTGATGTTTTACCTAAGAGTTTAAGATATAATCGTCTGTTACAGATGGCACAGCATAACTGTAATACAATTGATGGAGAGCCAAAGTTGAGAACCCAAGTGCAGTTTTATTTACAAATGATGAGCCAGATACACCGTCAGGGCAAACCGTTCTCTTTGCTTAACCGTTTTATTCCATGTTGATTTGGACAAGCCGGTATGGACATGGTTTCATTTTCCACTGTGGCACTGATAATGGAACTCTTTGGAATTGAATACAAATGCATTAGTTATTGCCTTGGTAACAAAAGAGTTTACAGACAATATAAATAGCGACCGTGTCATTGAGGATGATGATATTTCTTTTCAAGCATTTCTTTTCACTTCTATAAGGTGTTTGAACACCGAAGTGTGTCGGTAGTATGTGAACAACCAGCTTATAATGGTGAAAAATCCACTAACTATTTTTTTATAATTCCCATAAATCAAAAGAAGTCTCTTCAAGCAAGCTAATTCAGATAGCTAATCCCCTCTACAATGACGTCATTGTTGGGAGAAGCCACGCCCACAGCCGGCGACGATCCCCAACACAGCCCTGAGTGAGAATCACAGAGGCATGTCATTACAAGTGTTGTGTTTTGGGATGTACCAATGCACGTAAGACATTGTGGTTAAATAAATTAAAAAAAATAAAAAGAAATGTCCCAAAGAAAATTGCTAAAGGAAAATTGCGCAGATCCAGGTAAAGTATCTCACGTCATATGTTCCAAGTCCTTCCAAATCGCCCTTCTGAAAGAGCTTGTTTGTACAACTAATGTTGCTTAAGCTACCATTGTCTAAAGCTGCCTGTTTTCACTGATGCTGCATGCCCTCATGTGCAATCAGAATTATCGTACAAATGATCGTACGGTTTCTAGTTAAAAACTGCACATGAACGCCATATGAAGTCGCAGACTTGAATGCGATGAGCTACTGACAGTTTCTGATATTTTTAGTGCGTGAGATTGTCCTGTTTTGGTGTTGCTGGTATACCATGCCATGAGTTCTTGAAACTCCGCCCTGTTCTTGGCCCTGTTCCGGGAGCATCAGCTCGTTTGCATTTAAAGGGCCACACACAAAAAAAGGGCCTGTTTTTGCTCACCGCCCAAAAGTGGCTCTGTTAACATGCTATAACAATTCATCTGTGGGGTATTTTGAGCTAAAACTTCACATACACACTCTTGGGACATCAGAGACGTATTTTATATCTTGTAAAAAGGGGCCTAATAGGTCCCCCTTGGATTTATTATTAATTTGTGTTAATGTCACTCAAATAACACAATTAGCCAGCTAGAGAGAAACTGACAGCCAGGCAACAGACACGTTTCAAGCCCAGCTTCAAGCCCAGAAGTTTTCAAGCAGCACAGCAGTAATTACTTTATGAACTTTTTCACTTATAAGATTGATAATACCAGGGAGAAAATTATAACTATGCTACCTCTACTACAGTATTGCATCAGGGAGTGCATTTTAGTCTCCCTAAGGACACATTTGATTCATTCATTACTATGGGTGAGGAAAAACTTTCTAAACTTGTTAAATCATCTAAATCGACAACATGTATCTTAGACCCTATACTGACTAAACTACTGAAAGAGATCATTCCAGAGGTCATATAGATCCTTTTCTTAATGTCATTAATTAATTTTTGTCTTTAGGATACGTACCAAAAAGTTTAAAGCTGGCCATGATTTAACCATCTCCGCCATGGACGGTCCCAAGCCCAGTCTGAGAAAGGAGGAGGGTTAGGCGTGGGGTTAGCAACCCCACCCTGTAAAAAAAAACCTTTGCTACAGAAACGCAAACAAGAGAAACAGGTAATTCCGCCTTGGGGAGAGATGGGTCTTCGTTAAGAAGAAGTATGACGCTGTGCAGTGAAAACCGACGTAAATTGGAAGCTGCAGGGCCGATCTCCCTTCTCTCAGCCAGGGCAACCAACATCGGTACATGGGATGTGAGGATCATGTACAAAGCGGGGAAAAGACAGCGCAGAGAGATGCGGAGATACAACCTCACCCTGCTTGGAATCAGCGAAACTCGATGGACGCAGTCCGGTCAGAAGAGGCTGATCACTGGCAAGATGCTGCTGTACTCAGGAAATGAGGAGGAAAATGCCCCCCACACACAAGGAGTAGCGCTGATGTTGTCAAGAACAGCACAGCGAGCACTCACTGGATGGGAAGCCTACGGCCCAAGGATCATCACAGCATCTTTCCGAATGAAGAAGAAGATCACCATGAATGTTGTGCAGTGCTATGCACCCACCAATGATAGCGAGGAGGGAGACAAGTAGCAGTTTTATAATAGATTGCAGTCCATCCTGGAGAGTTACTCAGAGAAAGATGTCACTATCCTGATGGGGGATTTTAATGCCAAGGTGGGGAAGGATAACACTGGGTATAAGGAAGTGATGGGAAGACATGGACTTGGCGATATGAACGAAAATGGTGAGAGGTTTGCAGATTTGTTCGCTCTTAATAACCTGGTGATTGGCGGCAGCGTCTTCGCACATAGGAGGATACACAAGGCAACTTGGGTGTCACTGGACAGTTTCACCGAAAACCAGAGAGACCACATCTGCATCATCAGGAAATTCAGAAGATCCCTACAGGATGTGAGAGCAAAGCGAGGAGCGGACGTTGCATCAGACCACCATCTCGTAGTGGCAAGACTGAAGCTGCAGTTAAAGAGGAGGTGGATGGCAACTACATCACAGAGGCACAAGTACAACACCTGCTTTCTGAGGGACACACATAAGCTGGAGGAATTTAGAGTGGCTTTGAGCAACAGGTTCCAAATACTGCAAGAATTAGAAGAGGAGGAGGAGGATACAGTGGATGGCAGATGGAAGAGAATGAAAGAAACCATAACAACAACATGTAGGGAGGTCATTGGAACCCTGAAATACCAGCACAAGGAGTGGTTGTCGACAGAGACATTGAGGAAGATTCAGGAAAGAAAAGAGAAGAAAGCAGCCCTCAACAACAGCAGAACAAGAGCAGAGAAGGCCAAGGCACAAGAAGATTTCACAGCCGCAGATAAAGAGGTAAAGAAGCTTATTAGAACTGATAAGCGGAACTATGTTGATGGTCTGGCAGCCGAAGCAGAAGAAGCAGCAAGAAATGGCAAAATGAAAGATCTGTACTCCATCACAAAGACGCTGTCAGGAAAGTTCTGCAAGCCAGGTAGGCTGGTGAAAGACAAGGAGGGAAAGATATTGAAGGGTGAGGAACAACAAATGGAAACATGGAGGGAACACTTCGAAGAACTATTAAACAGGCAAATACCAGCAAACCCGCCAACCATCAATCCAGCAGCAGAGGATCTACCAATAGACTGCAGTGCGCCCACCAGAGAAGAGATCCGCAAGGCATTAGGCCAGCACAGGAATGGCAAGGCAGCAGGTCCAGACAGTATACCAGCAGAAGCATTGAAGGCGGACCTGGAAACAACGGTAGAGATACTGTTCCCGTTGTTTAAGAAAATCTGGGAGGAGAAACAGGTGCCCACGGAGTGGAAGGAAGGATATATTACAAAGTTACCTAAGAAAGGCGACCTCAGCAAGTGTGACAACTACCGAGGGATTACGCTACTGTCCATTCCAGGGAAAGTGTTCAAAAGGATCATCCTGAATAGAATGAAGGACCAGGTGGACACCCAAATCCGTGACCAGCAGCCAGGCTTCCGGAAAGACAGATCCTGTACGGATCAGATCGCCACCCTGAGTATCATTGTTGAACAGTCACTGGAACTCTTCTCTCTACATTACCTTCGTAGACTACGAGAAGGCTTTTGACAGCCTGGATAGAAGTGCCCTTTGGAACCTTCTACGGGATTATGGTGTGCCAGCCAAGATCGTCAACATCATCCGAAACTCGTACTACGGTATGACCAGCAGAGTGGTCCATGGAGGGAAGCTTACGGAGACCTTCGAAGTGAGAACCGGGGTTCGTCAGGGATGCCTGCTCTCGCCCTTTCTCTTCTTGCTAGCCATCGATTGGATAATGAAGACTACAACGGCACGTATAAGAACAGGAATCCAGTGGACACCTTTCACACAACTCGACGACCTGGACTTTGCGGACGACTTGGCCTTGCTATCTCACACCCGACAGCAGATGCAGGAAAAGATAAACAGCACAGCTGCCAACTAGGTCTGAACATTAACAAACAGAAGACAAAGATCCTTAAGGTGAATAACATCAACAACGACCCAGTCCAGTTGGACGGAGAGGCGTTAGAAGAAGTGGAGGCCTTCACCTACCTGGGCAGTGTCATCGACAAGCAGGGTGGAACAGACGCTGACGTCAAGGCACGAATATGCAAAGCAAGAGCAGCCTTCCTACAGCTGAGGAACATCTGGAGCTAGAAGGAACTGGGCCTAAGGACAAAGGTCAGGCTGTTTAATACCAATGTCAAGGCGGTCCTTCTCTATGGTGCAGAGACATGGAGGAAAACAGTGGCGACGATGAAGAAAGCTCAGACCTTCGTCAACTCCTGTCTGCGAAGAATCCTCCAGATCCGCTGGCCAAACACCATCAGCAACCAGGACCTTTGGCAGAGAACCAACCAGCTTCCTGCAGAAGACAAGATCCTGAAACGACGATGGAGATGGATTGGCCACATGCTCCGCAAGCCAGCTCCCAACATCACCAGGCAAGCGCTCACCTGGAATCCCCAAGGCAAAAGGAAAAGAGGAAGGCCAAAAAATACGTGGCGCCGAGATCTGGCAGCTGATACCAAAGAACTTGGATACACCTGGAGCCAGCTGGAGAGAAAAGCCCAAGACAGGGATGCCTGGAGAGCTCTTGTTGGCAGCCTATGCCCCAGGAGGGATAGCAGGCATAAATGAATGAATGATGTTTTAACCGCTTGTTTAAAAAACACAACTTGATCCTACAGAATTAGTCAATTACAGGCCGATCTCAAATCTACCTTTTCTGTCAAAGATACTAGAAAAGGCAGTATCTTCACAACTATGTTCCTTTTTAGAAAGAAATTATATCTGCGAGGATTTTCAATCAGGATTTAGACCGTACCATAGTACTGAGACAGCTCTCATTAGAGTCACAAATGATTTGCTTTTATCATCCGATCGTGGTTGTATCTCTCTATTAGAGTTACTGGATCTTAGTGCTGCATTTGACACTATCGACCACAACATTCTTTTAAAAAGACTCAAATTATGCTGGCATTAGTGGAAATGCATTAGCATGGTTTAAATCATACATATCTGACTGTTATCAGTTTGTAGCAGTAAATTAAGAGATGTCTTATTGATCACAATTTCAGTATGGTCTACCACAAGGCTCAGTACTAGGACCGTTGCTGTTCACTCTGTACATGCTACGCTTAGGAGATATAATTAGGAAGCATGGCATTAGTTTTCACTGTTATGCTGATGATACGCAGCTCTATATTTATTCACACCCTGACGAAACTTACCAATTCACAAAATGATATATAAAAAAACTGGATGACTAGCAACTTCCTACAACTTAATTCTGAAAAAAACAGAGATTCTAATTATTGGACAAAAAACTTCCTCACGTAATAATCTAGAATACTGTCTAACACTTGATGGCTGCTCTGTCAAGTCTTCATAGTCGGTTAGGAAACTGGGTGTGCTCTTTGATACCAACCTTTCATTTGAAAGTCACGTGTCTAGCATCTGAGTAACACCCTCTGTTACTCACGTAACCTCTGTTCTCTAGATGAGGGATCGAGTGTTGCGTAAGAATTTCTTACGCTACGGGAAAATCCCTTTTCTTGAGAACACTGTGCAGCAATGCGTTTTAAATTCATGGAAAATTAAGGATAATTTTTGGCTTCAGAGCAGACCTAGGCAAGACGGCTCGCGCGCCTATTGGTCGCTCTGCAGCAACTGCTGCAACCTATCGAGGGACTGTAAGCACCAATGAGGGTGCGGGCGCCCGTGCACGTCACGTCCTGCCAGAATGGGCGTGGCTTATGTCTATATAAGCTGAGTCCAGATAGGGTGTTCTTTGGTTTTTCATACTGAAGCGAAACCAGAATGTAGCACAAGCACACATCTAGAGAGAACAGAGGTTACGTGAGTAACCGAGAGTGTTCTCTTACGAGAGTACTCTCGTGTTGCGTAAGTATTTATTACGCTACGGGAACCCAATGTAAAACGTTGTGCGTGCTAGAGTCGTCCACACATGGCTCCAAGGGCATGTGCCTGGGGAACACATGATAGTGGGTAATATCTAGACCAACAAGGGGTTGGCCTAAGAGTATAACATAGCCATATATATGTAGAACAGAATATGTGCCTAGAACAGTATAACAGGCAGGATGGGCGAAGCCAGCCTGAGCTGCATAATAAAATGATTAACACCGTTTTTCAGCCAGGTATCGTTCTAGACTGAAAACAGCTTAGCCTGTAGGGCAGGAACTTCCAGGTTGTAAAACCTTATAAATGTAGACGGAGACAGCCCAGCCTGCCGCCATACAAATATCCTGGAGTGAAACCCCACTGGACCAGGCCCATGAAGAGGCCATGCCTCTGGTGGAATGGGCTCTAATTCCCAAAGGGGGCTCTGTTTCGAGGTAGCTAGCCCCTTGGTGCGGCCACCGAACGAGATGAAGAGCTGTTCTGACTGCCTGAAAACAGCAGACTGTTCAATGTATATGCTTAGCGCCCTGACCGGGCAGAGAAGATTTACGTCGTTCTCACTATCAGAACCTGGGAGGGCTGACAGGGAAATGACTTGCGCACTGAACGGAGTGGAGAGCACTTTTGGGACATAGCTGTGTCTTGGTTTGATAATGACTTTAGAGTCGTTAGGCCCAAACTCAATGCACGTATGCAGGTCACCCACTCGCTTGACTGAGGCGAGAGCCACAAGGAGAGCGGTCTTAAATGAAAGCCGCAAATCCACGGACTGAAGTGGTTCGAATGGGGCGCCCTTTATAGCGTCCAGGACCGTGGAGAGGTCCCAGATCGGAACCAGAGGGGGCCGAGGAGGATTTGGTCTCCTAGCTCCTCTCAGGAATCAAATGATGAGATCGTTCCTTCCCATTGGCTGGCCGTGCATATGTTTTGTAAACGCTGCTATGGCCGCAACATACACTTTGAGCGTGGAGGGGGACCTGCCCTTATCCAACAGCTCCTGTAGGAAGGAGAGAATCTCCACAACGCTACACCTTGACCCGAGCACCAGCTGGAAAACACTGACCACATTGAGGCGTAGAGCCGTCTAGTAGAGGGCGCTCTAGCCTGTGTGATTGTGTCTAGCACTCCCACTGGGAGATCAGCGGGTACCCGTTGGGAGAGGAGATCCTTCCAACCAAACTTGGTTCCTCCAGAGCGGTGCTACGAGGAGCACAGAGCATTCGTTCTCCCTGATTCGCTTGATCACTTGTGGTAACAGTGCGATAGGGGGAAACGCATAGAGCGGACGGCTGGGCCATATATGGGCCAGCACGTCCCTTTCTTTCGTGAAAAATGTTGGGCAGTGCGTGTTCTCTGACAACGCAAAGAGGTCGATTTCCACTCTGCCAAAGGTGTCCCATAGTAACTGGACTACCTGAGGGTGCAGGGACCATTCCCCTGGGGGAACATTGTCTCTGGACAGGATGTCCGGACCCACATTCTGTCGGCCTGGCACGTGCGCTGCTCTTAGCGAGCGCAGATTGTGCTGGGACCACACAAGGAGGCGTTCTGCCAGTGTGTGGAGGCTCCGTGATCGGAGACCGTCCTGGCGGTTTATGTAAGATACCACTGCCATGTTGTCCGTGCGGACTAAGACATTGTGGTCCTTTACGAAGGGGAGAAAATGTTCCAACGCGTTCTCGACCGCTTTCATCTCCAGACAGTTTATGTGTAAGAGCCCTTCCTGGGCTGCCCACAGGCCGAAAACTGGCCTGCCCTCGTAGAGGGCGCCCCAACCTGAGTTGGAAGCATCTGTCGAGATTACTTTTCGTTTCGAGACCGTTCCCAGATCCACGCCTGACTGATACCAGTCAGCCCCCTTCCAGGGCACCAGTGCTGTAACACGTCACCCTGAGGCGAATACGGCCAGAAGTCAATGCTCGAAGGGGGACCCGAGTTTCCAGCCAGTGCATGTAAAGCAAGCCCAGTTAAAGCACTGCCGAGGCCGAGGCCATAAGTCCCAGCATCCTCTGAAAACTCTTGAGGGGGAAGATGCTGCCGGCCTTGAAAGATGCTGCTGAGCGTTGTATTCGCAGCACACGCTCTGACGTCAGTCGCGCTATCATTGACACAGAGTCCAAATCTGTCCCCAGAAAGGAAATTTCCTGGCTGGGAGACAGCAAGCTCTTGGTCCAGTTGATTTGGAGACCCAAATCCTGTAAGTGGCTGAGTAATAAAGCTTTGTGGGCTATCAGCTCTGCCTCTAATTGCGCTAGAATTAGCCAGTCGTCCAAATAGTTCAAAATTCACATCCCCCGTTGTCTCAGGGGAGCAAGCACCGCGTCCATGCACTTTTTTTTGAATGTACGAGGCGCCAAAGATAGACCAAACGGCAGGGCGGTGTACTGATAACTCTGACCCTCAAAGGCGAATCGCAAGAAAGGCCTGTGACGAGGCGTTATTTTAATATGAAAGTAGGCATCTTTCAGATCTACTGAGACAAACCAGTCTCTCGGGCGAATTTGCGCGAGAATTTGTCTGGTCGTGAGCATCTTGAACGATCTCTGCATGAGGGCTTTGTTCAAACGCCTGAGATCTAGGATGGGTCTGAGACCGCCATCCTTCTCTGGGACGAAAAAATATATCTGCTGTAGAAACCTGCATCGCTCTAAATCAGAGGGACGGTTTCTATAGCCCCTTTTCTCAGCAGTTTCGGCAGGAAGTAGATGTGCTACTTCTGCTTTCACCGTGGTTTTGACCCTGGCTCGAAAGCGCAGGGGTCTGCGGGCGAACTGCAGCAAATAACCTCGTTTTATAGTGTTCAGTACCCAATCTGACACGCCCGGGATCATTTCCTATGCTTTTACACTCTTAGAAGAAAAGGTTCTATATAGAACCTTGAAAGGTTCTATAGGCGCTTCGTATTTGGAAACCCTAAAAGGTTCTACACTCTTAGAAAAAAAGGGTTCATTGGGGTTCTATATAGAACCATAGGGTTCTTTACTCAACTCCAAAGAACCTTTTATGCTAAAAAGGTTCTATAATGAAAAGAAAGAACCCTTTCTTGGGTTCTGTATAGAACCTTTTAGGGGTTCCAAATACGAAGCGCCTATAGAACCTTAAAATAACCTTTTTTTCTAAGAGTGTATGCTTAACCCTCTGGGGTCGGCAAACGCGCGGGCGCGTTTTGCTCGTTTTTTTTACATAGCAGCAAAATAGACCTAAAATACTCCGTCAATTTTGGTCATACAGACTTAAAGGAACACTTCACCCATTTGCATTAGACTTTGTATCTTTAGAAACCCAGTCACATTTTCGAATGGTCATGGTTTATTCCCTCATTTTCCCATGAGACGGGAGAAATAAGGATTTAAGTGTTCCACTTCCTGCTTTTAATGACGCAAAAATCATCATTTTGCGTCATAAAAAGCAGGAAGTCCAATTTCTTTGAATACGGGTAAGACTACAAACACTAGCTCATCATTTATCCAGTAGAATGCGCTGTTCCGCATGTTTTCAACCCGCCGTGAGGGAGGGATCTCACTCACAGAATGTACATATAGTGTCAGCCATCTTTTATTGGAAGCTAAGCTAACAGTTTCTTATTCTGAGGAGAAAGCTGAGTAGTAGGGGTTACCATCCTCTTTTTCCCGGACATGTCCGGCCGTCGAGATCGTCCAAAATGTCCGGGATTCGGCTTTTGCTTTCTGCAGTCGCCATTCATTGTTTACATGCACACCTTTTGTTTCAATCTAACTGAATTCATTCCGATTGGTGAATCTGAATGTAGTGTTTACATGAACGCTAAACAAGTGATCGGTTGATGTGCGCTTTAACATTGCTAAGAAAATTCCCGCTCCTCCGTGAGAGATACGAGACCGATGCGTCTCACAGGCGCCGGCGCCGCTCATCAGTAATCACGCCACCGGCCTCGCGTCGTTCTCCCGCAGCCGTCAGTCTCGTTCCTGCTCGTCACAGTAAACATGATGAATGGCGACTGTAGAACGCAAAAGCCGAATCCTGGACATTTTGGGCGACATCAAAATACCGGGCAGACTCACGGAGACTCACTAGTAGCATAGCCTTGTTTACTGCGATCTCTTACCGGTAGACGTGGCCTCCTAGGGCATCGAAGCAAGTGCATTCTGGGAGTTGTTGTCTTTCATCCCCATAAGCCAAAAATACATTTTCTGGCTTTTCTCAGTCTAGAAGGCTCCAAATTCAAAAATAATTTCACATTTCTTCTACATAAATTACCCATTTTAAATACACATTCATCTTTCCAGAGGTGAAGTATCCCTTCAAGAAATATGAAAAAATAAGCTGATAAATGTCTACTTTTTTATGTGTCCATTACAATCGAAATAAAACATTGTGCTTTTGTAAAATAAAGAAAATATACAGGGTGTGCTTTCTGCCTCTCCGTCTCCGTGAACTTTTTTTCTGAAGCATGTCTCTAAACTTAAACAAAAATCAGCGAATACTATTCACTCAGACATGAGATATATATCTCTATAATCATTTAAGTGTGTAGTTTTAAATTATCTAATTCAAAACTAAAATATATTCTCTGTTTATGTAATCTATATAAAAAGAGAGAGAGATCAGCCACTCATTATCGTTTCTGTGTTTGAATGAATGAACGGCACAGATGCATGCTGTTGTTTACAACAGCTCTAGCATATCTGTGTGAATGAATTAACCTTTAGTTTAGCTTTTCGCAAACTATCTATATTGCCTACTGAGATGAGTAAAAATCGACTGAATACGTTGAAATAAAATGTCTTTGTATAAGCAACATATTAAACTGCAAATTAACATTTATGCCCTAATATATATTATAAAAGACGATATGTTACAGACGAAATATGAAAGACAACATTTCGTTTTGGATAATTATAAAGTTTTTACTGCCACATCAAAACCTAATTTACAAGGTGCAAACAAAATCTTAAAAGGTCAATATAAGCCTTCTCTTTAAATTATTTTTGTGTTTTATTAGTGACAAATTTGGGGAGAGGATAGCCTACATATTCCAAAACTTTCTGAAAATACGAATGAGAATTAACTGCACAATTACTAGAAATGTTTACCTTAGATATTATACAATTTGCAAGCATACACAGTGGAAAAATACACTTTTTTTCAAGATGTTTCCAACTCTGAACCAATTCTGTAGTAATATATATATAAATATGTATATATATAAATATGTATATATATATATATATATATATATATATATGTGTGTGTGTGTGTGTGTGTGTGTGTGTGTGTGTGTGTGTGTGTTGTCTTTGCATTCTTTCTTGTGGCTCAGTGACACCTGAATGAAAGGCTCATTAGTATGCAGCATTAGCATACAGGTCTTTGTCTTCTCAGGTGTGAATTAGGACATTATTCATGACCTTGTTGGATCATTCACGCCCACCTGCATATTGCCTTTCCAAACAAAAACAATTATGATTATGATTTTCAGATAATTTTTAAGTAAAAACTCTATGCGACAACATCCATTTAGACAAAAGTATTGTGGGAATATGTGAAGTTGGTCGTATGTGGTCTTATATCAGAAATTTAAGTTTGAGTTTTTTGAATAACCATGCATAAATAATATTCTCTCAAAAATGCAAACATGTACATACATGTTGCTCACATATTATGATAACCATGTTCGTGCTAAATAGAGTGTAATTACACCTTTGACATTAATATGTTTATAAGCAACTGAAAAAAATACAAATATCAGGGCATGTCAAAACATCTCAAGGACTCCAAAAACACCTTAGACCCCAGAGGGTTAAAGCTAGAGGGAGAATGGTATCTGGGCTCTGGTCGCTGTGTGTGTGCGGTACATAGCATTCAGTGTTTGCTAGTGGGCGTGCACACATGGAGGCGCGCGCGCTCCCTACACACAGAAGAACACATTGTGTGTTTATTGATGGGTTTTCTGCACACAGAAACGCGTTTCGCGTTTATTAATGGGAACTCTATTAATGGGAATTTATTAATGAGTGAATGTGTGTGACAGAGCGACCCGTGTTTGTGAGTAGGGGTGAGCACTGTACAGCGGGCACATTTCCTACATTTAAAACACACGCGGCGTGAGCCGGTTTTATTAATATGTGCCGTGAATGAGTGAGTGACACTGAACGGGCCGTGCTTACTGTATGTGCAGGGGTGAACACTGAGAAGTAGGCACAATTCCCACATTTATAACACCTTCGGCGTGAGCCGGAAAGACAGACATAGTTATTTTTGAGATGTATCCGGGTGGCCATAAAAACAGCCTTTGGGTACAGGCGAGCGGGTTGTGTAACGGGCTCGTTGGCTGTAAAATACACTTCTCCAGTCGCCTCTGCTGAGGGAACTGAGAGAGCGGGGCACGCTACCTTTGATGGTGGTCCGGCCGCAGCGAGACTCTACCATCTTAGTCTTCCTGGAGCAGTCAGAAAGACTTTGAGGGCTCAGGTTTCAGCGCTATCTTTTGCCAGGGTCCCCGGGGGGGAGGCGGCCTGTGACGCGAGCGCTGCTGAGACTCCCTGGGCTGATGGTGCTGTGATGCTGGCGGCGGAGGCGGCGGTGACGCTGTGTTCCGGTAGGGCGGCTGCTTCTTGAAGCGGCCCGTCGTGGAACTAGAGAGTTTCGGTATGAAGTGCCGCATGGCCTGCGAGGTTTTCCTCACTTCGTAGTACTGCTCCGCGAAGCCCTTGACTGCCGGGCCAAACAGACCGGCTGTAGTCACCGGCACGTCGAGGAAGGTGGCTCTATCAGACTCTTTCATGTCAGACAAAGTTAACCACAAGTGTCTCTCGGTAACGGTGAGGGACGCCATACTCCTGCCGATGGCCTGTGCAGCGGACTTGGTGGCTCGTAGAGCTAAGTCCGTAGCGCTTCTGAGGTCCGTAAAGCACGGCCATGGCGTGAAGCGCTGACGCGGCTTGACCGGCGGCGGTATAAGCGCGACCGATCAGAGCCGAAGTTGTCCTGCAGGCTTTCGAGGGCAGCAAGGGCTTGGACTGCCATCCAGCGGAAGGCGGGCACAGGTGTGTTGCTACCGGTTCCTCGACGGGAGGAATGGAGAGGTAGCCCTTGTCTTTCACACCGTCCACCTTCCTGAGTTCCGGCAGGAAGGGAGTGGGTATCGTGTGAGACATCGAGCATCGCCCGGGCAGGAAACAGCCATCCAGCCTGCTGGGCGCGGGTTCCTCGGACAGATACCAATCGAGGCCTAGGTCCTCGACGGCCTTGGTGAGAAGGCGGATAAGCTCCGTGTCGAATATAGACCACACACCGCTCGACTCTTGCAGGGAAGGGATTGGAGCCCGACCACTCTTCGCACTCCGAAGCGAGAAGAGAGCAGCTGTCCTCTTCCACGTTGTCCCCCTCAAGATACATGACGGGGGACTGGCCGGCGGGGTCCACGTCAAAGGAAGCTAGACGAGCCCGAAGGGTCGACATAGCCATCCCCTCACATTCCGGGTAGCCGCCCTTGGAAAGCGTGTGGTCCGCGTGGTTCCGTCCCAGGCAGGAAACACACAGGATGTGGTGGTCCCTGTCACTGAGGGGGGCTCGACACGAGCCGCACTTGGAAAAGAGAGGCATTTGAAACAACGCCTCTTCTCTTTTAGGAAGGAGTGTGCCGCAGGGCGGACACACAAATGCAATATAGAAAGGATATGAAATGGCGGCTGAAGCGGTGAGAAGATGGCCGGCTTCTGTCTGCAAGGCAGATGGCTCGTCCCGCTGAGAAGGCTCGTTGACGGCGCAGGCTTTTCCAGAGAACAGCAATGTAAAGTGAACTCTTTGCTGAAGAGATGAAAAATCAAAGAACAACCTATCCGGACTCAGCTTATATAGACATAAGCCACGCCCATTCTTACACTTGTCTGAGTTCGCAGATGCTGACGCTTCACTCACCTCCATCCACCCCACCATCACCAAGATGATTTCTTCCCTCCACCAACAAGATGGGTTCCTCCGTCTATCCTCCCTATCTCCATAGGATTTCACCTTCAACCTCCCCACCACCACCAGGATGGTCCCTTCCAATACCGTACAGGGGGTTGGCTGCACCTTCAGGCGGGAAATGCTGAATCCGTACCCTCGGATTGCGAGTTACGGACGGGGCCTACGCCAAAGAACTTTATTGCATATGTGCTTGCTGGGCTGTTAATAAATGCATAATTGTCGAGTATCTATTCTCCGAGTCTTTCTGGTAGAACAATTAGTCAAGTCTAGATTATTGTAATGCTATTATGGGTGGTTGCCCTGCACACATAATAAACAAACTACAGCTGGTCCAAAATGCAGCAGCTAGAGTTCTTACCAGAACCAGGAAGTATGACCATATTAGCCCGGTTCTGTCAACACTGCATTGGCTCCCTATTAAACATTGTATAACATTTAAAATATCGCTGATCACTTACAAAGCACTAAATGGTTTAGCTCCCCAGTACTTGAGCGAGCTCTTAACGCATTATAGTCCTTCACGTCTATTCCGATATCAAAATTCCGGCCAGTTGGTAATTGGCTGGCAGTAGATACTTTTCCTCTCTAGCACCAAAACTGTGGAACAATCTTCCTAACTTTATCCGGGAAGCAGACACACTCTGTCAGTTCAAATCTAGACTAAAAACACATGTCTTTGGCCTAGCATACATATAACGCATTATAGACTTCTATAATTCAATGTAGGCTGCATAGATTAGGTCAGCCGGAACCAGGAACACTCCCTCATGTACTTGTTACATCATAAGAAGGATGGCATCTACGCTAATATTAGGTTCGAGGTTTACCGAGGTGAAATCCGAGGTTTACCGCAGTCCTCATGTTCCAGGCCGTATCCAAATCTGATGAAGGACCTGCGCCTGGACACGATGACAATGCAGTCCTGAAGTGTCAACCAGTCCCTTCCCTGTTATTGAAGTCAACGTGATCCCGGTCGTATCCAGATCAGATGGTGGACCTGCACCTGGACTCATCCATGATGCATCCCTGAAGTGCCAGCCGGCGTGATGACTCCAACCTCCAACCAGATGGAAATTGATAAATACTCTAAATGTTCTGATCCAATCTGACTTGTAATGCTGCCTGAATCATAAACATACACTGTTCGCTCGTTGGCCAGAGGAGAACTGGCCCCCGACTGAGCCTGGTTTCTCCCAAGGGTTTTTTCTCCATTCTGTCACCTGATGGAGTTTTGGTTCCTTCACACTCTTTGCCTTGGATTTTGGCTTGCTTAGTTGGGGACATTTATTATTCAACAATATTATTGATCTGCCTCACTTAAGGTGGACGATGATGCAATTTTCTTCTAGAAACAAACTTTGTTGTATTATTTTCATGTTATCACTGTGAAGCTGCTTTGATACAATCTGTATTGTAAAAATCGCTATATAAATAAAGGTGACTTGACAAGTGACCAATACTGAGTCACTACACGCATTCTACCACCACAGTAAATATAGCACCAAAAAAAGCACAGCCAACCGTGCTGAGAATTCTGGGCAGAGAATGGTTTGTACTGTGCCACACCAGGCTAAAGTGGAAATACAACTGGAACCATTCCTAACTGTTCTTAGAACCGTTCTGCCCAAAAGTAGAAAAGCAGCTTTAGCTACACAAGAAACAATGGCTATAAATACAGAATGACTAATGATTAACAAGATACTCCTGAAAGTAAACAAACAACCAATTTGAACAAAACACATGAAAACAAAGCAAACACATGCCAAGATCACATCCCAAACACATTAACGTTGTAGTAATGTCTGTGGCACGTTGCATTTCTACTATGGCAATGTCGCTGTCTACGTGCTCGTAACATTGTAACAACGTAGAATTGTAAAACGTGACAGGGCTGTAGCAACATTGCTGCGCGACATTCAGCAACTGAGAGACGACATTCTGACAATTAATTGTTTTATGCTAGATATAGATATCCCCCATTTAGCACGTTATGTTTGAGGTTATTTTTTAATTAGTCAGATGTTAGATAATTATATACTTTTTAAATATTGTTTATCCTTATTATTATTTAATGGGCCTATCAGTAAATTAGCATAATTAGAATTAACACCTGCATGTGTACACTTTGAAGAGTAAAAATGACTGAAGGTTACGTTAATTTAACTACGTTATTAAAACTGCATATGGTAACCAAATTGCACTTCCAAAAGTCAGGGAATATATATATATATATATATATATATATATATATATATATATATATATTAGGTATAATAAATAAAACATAAAAAGAACAGGCAGATCAGAACAGAACAAAACCGGGTTCTGTACATGGCAGAAAGGGGAGCTTAGTGGAAAGCCGGGCGATAAAGGTCGGTAAGGGACTGTTCGTTATTTATTTATGGGGCCACCGGAGGAGTTTTGAGATCAATAGTCAAAAAAGACTTGACCCTCCCTTCGCCAGCAATACATTTTTCTATGACCCTCCAAAATGATTGTGAAAAAAGGCATGACCCTCCCCGATCATTTATTGACAGTGTTGGGGGTAACGAGTTACAAAATAACGGATTACAGTAACGATATTACTTTTTTGGGTAACGAAGTAAAGTAACGCATTACACTAAAAATATCAGTAACTATACTACTTTACTAGACTATAGGAACGCGCTTTCCTGCGTTACCCAAGCCGTGTTTTCATGTGTGTAAAGCTCTGATCTGTCGAAGTGGTGCGTGCATGCCTGTGTGTGTGTGCTTGCCTGGGCACCGTTGCCATAGAGATCGATTTGAGTGACGTAGCTGCTGGTGCGAATGACAGAGAGGAATAGAGATGTAGACGGAGACGCGAGTTTCGGCCAGTGGCGATATTCACATTACTTTCAGTTTATTGCTCGAAAGGACAAAAATATTTGCCAGAAATTCACTCTATGCCCTGGCAGGCAAGTACTGGACATCGGGACCAGGGGCGTGTCTAGAGGGGGGGCACGGGGTGGCACCGGCCCCCCCTGGAATATGATTGGCCCCCCCTGGTGCCCCCCCTCCAATCTCATTGGGTTAGATTTTCTGTCAACCAACCTGAAAATGCCCACCGCACCATTGGACCAGAGCGCTGTCAATCACTGTTTGATTTGAGACTAGCGCGAACGCGAAGAAGAAGTGATCACAGTTGCGCGTTTTTAAATCAGGAGGAAAGAGACACCACCGCACCATTGTCAATCACTGCTTGATTTGAGACTCGCGCGAAGAGGAAGCACAGTTGCGCGTTTTTAAAACAGCAGGAAAGTATGTAAGTTACACACTAAATATATTTTGAAATATCGAAGCTACAAGCCCAGTGTGAATTCCCGCACGACGCTGCAGTTAACAGTCATAAAGTGCGAGATAAGATTTAAATAGCTAAACTAAACAGCTATTTTAGATAGAAGTTTTAAACGAACAAAAGAAACAATCAGTATGAAAAGTATCCAAAGCTCAGCTTTGGGAAAGGAAATATAGCTACAGGTCAGCATACTGTGCCCAGGATGAGACCTGGATAACATTTTACAATGTATTTCTATTTAACACCGATATACTGTATGTGCTAATTACAGTGGATATAAGCGCAATTAAATAACACAATCACCTATTAAACATATTTCCATTATTATTGTATAAATATAGGCTAGGCTATATTTGTGTACCTCGAATGTGTATAAGTATTGGAATAACAAAGACGGAATGGAATTGGAAAGCTGTAGTTATCCAATGTTTTTGCCTTAAAACACCTTGAAATGCACATGTGTAGATCAAGAAAGACAAAAATTCCTCGGGGGGCATGCCCCCGAACCCCCCTAGTAAGATCACTTTTGAGACCTCAGTAGGCTATTTAGAAAACTCTGTATACGACCCTGGGTGAAGACCATTTGTGCACAAATATTTCAGTACCCGCTCCCTCATTAACTTTGGGCTCAGTCACTGTTATAAATATGAAGGGAGGGGTCCCTGGCTCCAAAAAGTTTGAAAACCCCTAATCCATGCAAAAAAGAAAAATGTATTACCATCTATATTTTGGTGATCGTGCTTAATATTTTCTAAACCAGTATTTATTTTTAGTTGAATTTTCTGATTGGCCCCCCCTGACTGGTTCTTGGTCCCCCCTGTGCCCCCCCATTTAAAATATCCTGGAATCGCCCCTGATCGGGACTACCGGGAGATTCACGGCTTTTTGGGCCGATCCGATGCATCTAAAACTTTTTTGTTCGTTTGTCTTAACGGCTCATAAAACTCGTACATCGGCGGCCCATTCGTTTTGTTTTGCTTAATTGGCGGCGCTGGGTAAGTGCTGGTGTAATGCATTGGTTAAAAAAAGTCAGCATTAGTTTTTTTTCTGACAGACCGGCCCATGAAACACGTAGATTGGCCCATTGGTTATTTTCTTGATTGACACTGGACTGGCCCAATCACATCTTTAAATGCCTCCCCCTTTGGGCTTTGAGCGAGCGTGCAGTGTCAGTGTATCTGTCAAAATCTCTTATATACGGTCTATGGTCAAAATACAGATGGAGAAGAAAGTTTCAGTTTTGCAGTTTCCGTCAAAATAAAATACAATGTTTATCTCTGTCCAGCCCTGATCATGTGTCTACCACCACGGACATAATCCTGTTGTTTGTAGATTTTACAGTGAGGCATATTTCTTTGTGCAGACAGGGATAGTTATTTTATATGGTTTTACATGCCATTTTTATCGGCTACATTTATAAACACTATGCGGACATGCAGGCTAAATGATGATAGGGCTATGATGTTTGTCCATGTATCTACACGGTAAATTAAGAAACGGGAAAGTAAAGTAATAAGTAGTGAAGTTACTTTTCAAATGCAGTAACTAGTAAAGTAATCTCATTACAATTTACAGAAGTAACTAGTAACTAGTTACTTTTTTTGAGTAACTACCCCAACACTGTTTATTGATTATTACTTCTGTACTGGTTTGCGCTTGGCAAAGATGTTCAGATATCTCTATGCCTAGACCTACACCAAACGTTCATTAAAAGACTCCTGCACACCCGCCTTTTTCAAACTGGCGCAGCGCTGACTCGCGGTAGAAACTGCATGATTTGATTTGTTAAACATGAGGATTATCCGACTGGCATCGCCGCTCACTCTAACATTAACCTAGATAATTGTTAGCTGTTCTTAGGCGCATAACCAAGTGTGTGTGCGGAGTGTGTAGCGCACACTGCATGACATGGAGGCGCCGATGCGATCAACAGTGGAAACAACTTAAAATACTCTATTTATGGCCATACAGAAAAGAATAAAGCATCAGTCGCAATACTTTTATTTGTGTAAACTCACAATAACAAGAAAACGTTTTGCTTTCGTAAAATAAAATAAAACAATCAGGGTCTTTCATGGTCTCCGTGAACTGTAGCGCGTCAAAAAAAAAAAAAAAAAGCAGAAACATATCGTATGCTATATAGCATACTAGCCTCAAATATATGAAAAAAATATCTATATAAAGCTTGATATGTCCACTTTTAAAAACGAAAAAAATCAAATCGAAAGCAAATATCATCTGATGTAATCCGTATGAAAGATGCATTTCTCTTAAAGGCGCACTTTACAGCGGAGATGTATGGAGACATGTTTGCAGCGGACACTGATTTAGAAAAAAAGAGTTTATTAATAAACAATTAAAATGCATCGTTATTTTTAAATACATATTTATTATCATTAGCCTGTTTTTGCGTCAAGATTATACATGCGCTTGAGCGCAGAATGGGCTATATCCCATGCAGTATTTAAGCAGAAATTAACGTGCGACTAGTCAAATATTTA
This sequence comes from Phoxinus phoxinus, assembly GCF_949152265.1. Taxonomy (NCBI): domain Eukaryota; kingdom Metazoa; phylum Chordata; class Actinopteri; order Cypriniformes; family Leuciscidae; genus Phoxinus; species Phoxinus phoxinus. The sequence goes on from NC_136891.1 coordinate 17,061,260, forward strand.
GTATATGGCAACAATATATTTACTATATTTGACATTATTTAATTAGTAAGTATCCAAAAGTATTTTGGAAACTATGATAGGCCTAAATTTTTTCATGATTTTTTGATGAATAAAAAAATCAAAAGAAAAGCATTTATTTAAAAACGAAATATTTTGTAACATTGTTTTGTAACATGTTTTAATGTCACCTTTGATAACTTTAATGCATCCTTACTGAAAAAAAATTCTGACTAGCCAAGTAAACCAACACATTTTTGAACGGCAGTGTACATTCAGTAGGTTATTATTTATTGCAATATAAACACTGTCAGATCAACAAGGTATCTATTCATTTACCAGTCGAAGACGGAGTAACTTTCTGCTCTTATGTTTACTCCGTGCACTGTCAAGGTCTTCATCGTATTTATCGGTCTTTGCAGCAATTATTTTACCGCAAATACTGCATCGCACGCTGTTGGCATCGAGCCTGGAGAAATGTACCCACACTTTTGATCGACTTTTCCACATCTTTAAGGTAGCCTAGGTCCTCGCGTCTCATATGAATATGTGCGCGGAGAGTTTGTGTGTGTGTGCTCGCGTCTCATGGTACGCGGAGAGTTTGTGTGTGTGTGCTCGCGTCTCATATGAATATGTGCGCGGAGAGTTTGTGTGTGTGTCCTCGCGTCTCATACAAGTATGCGCGTCGAGTTTGTGCGTGCGCGCGCGTCTCAAATGAGTATGTGCGCGGTATCGAAATCTGGAACCGAACAACATGCCATTTTTCGATACTCGATAGTATCGAGGCAATTCGGTCGATACCTAAAAACTATCGCGACTCGGTACCCAGCCCTAGAAAAGACCAGGTATAAATGCCCTCCGAAACGCATTCGAGACGGATTTGAATCCAATCGCTCAAACCACTTCAGGGGAGATACCATATCTGCTAAATATGGGGGGACCGAGACTGAGAGAGCTACATGGAAAAATATGCACAAAACAAGCCACTTTGAAAGTTTGTTGTTTTCATGAATACAAAAGTTGGGTGACCCTCCCCCTAGACTAAAAAAAGTTGGATGACCCTCCCCTCAACAAAGAATAAAAAGGCATGACCCTCCCCTATTTTCCTCCGGTGGCCCATTCCATAAATACCGAACGGTCCCTAACATAGACAGTATATAAACTGGACACAGCGACCCCATAGGTTTCAACGGAGAGAAGTGAAGTCAATTAGAAGCACTTACTTCCTGATCGCAAGGCGAACTGCGCAGACTCAAACTGAGCTTGACGACGTAGATGTGACGTGAGCAACCTGTCGGTCTTCTAGTAGCTGTGCCGAGAGAAATCTGAATCATTCCCTTACGAATCTCGCAGAGACGGAGAGCGTGGGTATTTGCTGTCCATGAGCTAGCAACGGGAGCAACTTTATCACTCTCTATGGGCTTCTCCCTTGACTTTATGCCTCCACGTCCTCCCGATTGCTTGCGAGCTTCTCTGCCTGTCCATACGGTAATTTTTCGACTTGTGCGACAGAGTCGCGCGGGTATGACGCAATCGTTAGCCTGTTTTTACAAAAACTGCTTCTACGGGGCCATAACGTAAGATACAAGGTAATGGAGCCTTTTATACATTTTCGTGTTTCTTTAGAAATAAACAATGGACAAACGGTGTCTTTAAACGCCTCAGATGTAAAGTTATTCGCTGTCAAAGTGACGCCAAAATGAATGGGAGTCAATGGAATGCTAACAGCAGGTGGGGGTCCGCTAGCCAATGGCGGCGCCCAGGTCGGCTTCAATATCTTTCGGAACACTGCCCCCCTGGTCCCTAACCAGAATCAGTCTAGGAAACATCCACAAATCCAGAGGATCAAAGAAACGACTGAAACTAAATAGCAGACAAATCAAAGGAAAAACTAAACGGGTGTGCGAGCGGTTACATAAGTCACATTATAAAATGAAGTTGTAGGTTGTGTTTGAATAATTACGCATCTTATTTAGCTGAGGTCAATTAAACGCATTACCTTGCTCGATGAAGAATGAGACGACCCAACGGACGTTTGAGATTTGAAAGGCTGATATTCGCGCTTAAAGGCAGTGACGGAAATGTAATATATGACATATATGTCCCTATATCGCTAGTGACGACGTCATATATGCTAAATATAAGACAATATATTGCTATCACATATATACATATCTCTACATATATGTTGATATAGGGTTTTAACATATATAAATAAGCCATATTAAATGAGTATATTGAGATATATTAATATGATGTATATGATTATTATTTATATAATACTGTATGTTTTGACCATATATGTCACCGATATGTTTAATTTATATATGGCAAACTATTTAACTATTTATTTCAAGTCTACAGATCAAGTCTACATATCCACATTTCATTTCAATTTCTATCTCATTATCCACATTTCATTTGAATGTCTATCTCATTATCCACATTTCATTTCAATTACTATCTCATTTTCGAATCTTTTATAAATAAAATGTATTTATTATTATTGTACCTCTTCTTGACCAGCTCATAAAAACAAAACAAATACTACACAAATTCTATTTGAAAACTGATAATTATATATGTGACATGTAAAAAAACACTATTATACATACATAAAATATATGGGCTGGTTTTATATGTCAATTGTTCCATTTTCTAATAGGTTTTATATATGGGCATATATATTTTATATATGTGGATATATTTCATATGTATATTTCATATATGTACATATAAGACATTTCCGTATAGTACATGTGGTCCAGTGGTTGTCCAGACACCCTTGGCACAACCTTAAGCAATGCCCCTGAACGGTGGTTCAATGTCAACATTGTGACAACACTGTTAACAACCTTCACTTCACAACGTAGTTATAGCAATCTTTTGGCCATGTTGTTAAAACCTTGTTAGAACGTTGGGTACGTTATGCCAACATTCTGTGTTAGCTGGGATAAGGGGCAAGGGAATCACATGACATGACAGGAAACATGACTATGAGAACTTCAAAATAAGAGACATGAAACCATGAACATGTCAATATCCTGTACAAGCAGTTTTATTAAAATTTTTAATTATTTTTTTTAAAGGGATACTTCACCTCTGGAAAGATGAATGTGTATTTAAAATGGGTAATTTATGTAGAAGAAATGTGAAATTATTTTTAAATGTGGAGCCTTCTAGACTGAGAAAAGCCAGAAAATTTATTTTTGGCTTATGGGGATGAAAGACAACAACTCACAGAATGCACTTGCTTCGCTGCCCTAGGAGGCCACGTCTACCGGTAAGAGATCGCAGTAAACAACAAGGCTATGCTACTAGTGAGTCTCCGTGAGTCTGCCCGATATTTTGATGTCGCCCAAAATTTCCAGGATTCGGCTTTTGCGTTCTAAAGTCGCCATTCATCATGTTTACTGCGGCGAGCAGGACGAGACTGGCGGCCGCAGGAGAACGACGGCGATTGCTGATGAGTGGCACCTGTGAGACGCACCGGTCTCGGATCTCTCACGGAGGAGCGGGAATTTTCTTAGCAATGCTAAAACGCATATCAACCGATCACTTGTTTAGCGTTCATGTAAACACTACATTCAGATTTACCAATCAGAATGAATTCAGTTAGATTGAAACAAAAGGTGTGCGTGAATGGCGACTGCAGAAAGCAATAGCCGAATACCGGACATTTTGGACGATCTCGACTGCTGGACATGTCCGGGAAAAAAGAGGATGGTAACCTCTACTACTCAGCTTTCTCCACAGAATAAGAACCTGTTAGCTTAGCTTCCAAATAAAAGATGGCTGACACTATTTGTACATTTTGTGAGTGAGATCCCACCCTCTATGGGCGGGTTGAAAACATGCGGAACAGCACCTTCTACTGGCTGTAGTTTTAAGTCTCTGGCCAAAAAATCCTCATATGACGCAATATGACGATTTTTGCATCATATGACGATTTTGTTCAAGACTAAAAATACATAAATCTCATCTCAGGGGGATATGAGGCAGGGGGGAGCATAGTAATTCGAATATAATACTAGCTTTCTACTGATTCAAAGCTTAATGCTAAATCCTGAAGTGTCCCTTTAAATAGGAAAAACCCAGCAATCCAACACAAGGTGTATACAAAGCAAGGTGTGAAACCCTCAACAATGAAGAGTAAAAAAGAAAGAAAAATATATATATATACTACTGGGAGCTCTGTAACTCTGTATATTTCATTTATACACATAATATGCAAGTCAACAAGCAATACATACATTATCCTAAGTCAGAGGTGGGCTACTCTGGCCCTCAAGATCCACTTTCCTGCAGAGTTTGGCTCCAACGCTAATCAAACACACCTGAACAATCTAATCAAGGTGTGGCAAGCAGGGCGGAGCAAAGAGCCCTGAGAGAACGGCGCAAGGCCGGTGGAGATTGATAATAAGCATAACCTGCACGCCGGACCAGTATCTCTTGCAGAGGAGCTTCGGGACCATAAAAGAGGAGCGACAACAGTGAAGGATGAAAGAGGGATCTGAGAGGGATCGTGGTGCTGAGGAGGTCGGGAAGGGAGCGGAAGAGTCGGCGATGTTTGCCAGGAGGTTGGTGCCTGCTGCCATCCGCCTTGTTTGGGGACTCGCAGGGAACAGGGGACTCATTGCCGACTGCCCTTAACCGGGGGAGGGAGCTCTGAAGCATCTGTGGCAGGTCTTTTACTGGTATGTGTTATGGTGAGCCAAGTAACCAGACCATGGAACAGTTTCTAGATGTCCCCGTAATACTGTAAGATGACAATATTTAGGTATAACCAGATGTTTTTTTGTCTCTGCCATTAACATACAGTATGCCTTTCTCATAACAGTTTTCCCCCAAAGTAGTTTTCCCCATTCTTTAAGTTTGGCAAACAGAGGTTTAAGTGACTATTATTATACAGTTAATGACTACCCAGCACCACTGTATGCATGATTTTCTTGACCCATTGGTTCCACCTTTGCACAGATCATCATCTGGCCGAGTATGTAACCCGGCTTTCACTTGGGCTCAAGTAAGCACAGGAGAGTATATTTGTTAGGACAGTATAGTGGTTAAAAAGTTAATTACTTTTATTGATTCTTATTTTGTCTAGAGGTTCCCTAGAAAGTGCAATAGAACTGCACTTGCACTGGCAATTTAGAAACTTAACTCTTGAAATTCTGTTTCAAAGATGCAGATGTATGATGAGACCGGAAAATGTGGCACCCAGAAAAATTAATGCAATTAATGATCTTACCTGTGGTGTTCCGCAGGGATCTATTCTTGCTCCAACACGGTTTTCTTAATACTTACTGCCATTGGTTTCCATATTTTTCAAATATGGAGTATCATTTCACTTATATGCTGATGACACCCAATTGTACATCCCATTTTAAACACAATGATTTTAATTCTATAGAGGTCTTGCTAGCATGTATACAGGAAGTTAAATCATGGCTTACACAATTGTTTGGCCTTAAATGAGAACAAAACCAAAGTAGTATTGTTTGGACCAAGTTATTTTTATGGCTTTGATGATCTGGACCTTGGAGACTAAGGTTCCCATCTTACTCCATGTGAAAAAAAAATCTAGTTTGTCTCAGCTCTTAAGTTTGATAAACAAATTAATTCTGTTGTTAAATCATGTTTCTTTCATCTACAACGTCTCGCAAAAGTTAAAACCTTTCTTTCTCTAAAGAACTTTGATTCATTACTGAGGGAGAGGAAGATATGAGGGAGAGGAAGGACGAACCCAATCGCAGACAGTAGTCAAGGCAACACGATTTATTATACAAATAACATGAAAAACAAAGCCCACGAGGGGGCAAAACAAGATAGGACAATGGAGACTAACTAGACTGAGACAGATAACTACAAAAAAACAAATAACTAATAAAGGCAATAGCTCAAAAGAACAAGATACTCACAGACTCTGACAAAGGATTAACAATGAACCAACACAGGACAGCAAACACAAGGGGATTAAATAGGGAGACTAATGATAACATAACAGGTGACACAGGTAAAGCAATAATGACAAAATGAGGATAACAAGGAGGGCAGGGCTAGATGACGAGACAACACAAGCACATGGCCCAACAAAAGGCCATGTGTTTGCACATGAAACATGGGTCTGTCATGATCCTGCCTCAAGACCTAAAGACAGACAAGGACTAGATGGCAGAATCATGACAATTACAAAGTTCATTACTTCACGCCTTGATTACTGCTATTCACTTTATTATGGAGTTAACCACTCATCTATCAAGCGTAGTTCAAAATGCTGCGGCCAGGCTGTTGACTGGTAGTAGAAAATTCGATTCCATTTCTTCAATTTGAACTTCTCTGCACTGCCTCTGCACTGGCTACATGGCTATTAAATCGAGAATTAAAGGGCACCTATAATGACATTTAAAATGTTCCTAATGTTGTTTAGGGAGTCCCCAACAACAGTTTTACGTGCATCCAATGTCAAAAAACACTTTTGTTTTCGTATAATATGCATTTATTTTTACCTGATTTGCTCACCGACTCCCAAATGATTCGTTCAACGACTCGTTTTTCCAAACCCCTCCTTTGTGCGACGCTAATCTGCGTTGATTGGTCAGATGACCCAGCAGTGTTTACAGAGATAATACTTATTGTTTAACACGGAGTACAATGATGCTTTTATCAATTAAATCGTGTTATAATAATGATTATAGTCCACTGCTTTGTAGTTTGTAGTAAAAAACTAAAAATAAGATAAAGAATGTAATGTTACGTTAGCGAGCATAGCCCAGAGTTCTATTGTAAAAGCACAATCAGTCTTTGTTTGCATTAGCCCGATGCATAAACATAACGTTTTTACAACAAAAAAAAAATGCAGTTACGTTACTACGAGGTATTATTCTATTCTTTAAGACAACTCCGAAAACAACAACAAACACTTCACACATCTCAATACAATTGTCATTGAAGACCTAGAAGTTAAACGGTGCTTACACAACAAACAAAATAATTATTAAGCATGCTACATAAAACATAAAAGCAACAATTATTAATAACACTTACAGGTTGTGATACGGAGGAGGAAGCTGATGCAAATACACTTGGAACTGAACCTTCCTTCAATATCAGCCGGCTCGCGAATCCAAGTTTGATTGCATTTAAAAAGCAATCGTCTTCAAAATGGCGCGAACAAAGCACAAGGCTCGGACTATACTTCTGTGGTATAGTTGTATATATGAATTGTAGCCACTTAGTCTTCAAATGCTCCTCCTTGGGCAGATGAAAAAAGTTGGCTTTTGAGTCGCACTTCAGAACACAGTGCGTCTCGTCTCGTCGCCATGATATTTTCCCTGGCCTTGGAGCGCAATAAGTGGGCGTATCGTATTCAAATAACTTGACAAGTTGACGTCATCTAGTCAGAGAAAAAGCTTCGGTCTTCTAACGATTCATAAAAATGACTCAGAGTCGACTCTTACTTTTGAAAGACAATAACTTTATATACGGTGCACTTTCATATTTTAAACTTTGCAGGATGTTTTTGTTCACTTAGATCTATGTTACACACTACATGAAAGGTAAATTTCAAAATTCCATAATAGGTGCCCTTTAAATTTATATATATATTTTTTCAATCGTTACACTTAGCACCAGCCTATATCTGATATATTACGTTCTCATAACCCATCTAGGTCACTTAGGTCTGGCAACCTTGGATTGCTCTCTGTCCGTAGATATAGGCTAAAACATTGAGGAGACCAAGCTTTTGGGATAGAAGGCCCTAAACTCTGGAATAGCCAGTTGCGAGTTGTTTCGATCCGATCGGTGCCATCACTCTCCATTTTTAAAAGTTTAAAACACATTTTCTTAATGTAGCAGGGTGACTGAAACCACTTATGAGGATTCCATTCACCTGTGCTTAGTTTAAGCCTCCGCCCCTTTCTTGTACGATATATGGGAGGTGTGGTTGCTACATGGTATGCGTCTTGGTATTGTCCTTGTGACGTCATCCGTGGTTGCCGCAAGCTTGGACTGTAAGCTGGCTTCCTCGTTTGCTGTGTGCTGGCTGCCCACACCTCACAGGTATTAGTAGCCGTTTTTTTTATATAACAAGAAGAAATTGATTGTGGCTGGTTACTTACGTTTTGTTTTTGGTGGCATTGATAGCATGTCATTGATAGCATGTGTTCCTGACTGAGCTGCTGTATCGCAATATGATGCGCGACTGCGAACCGGTTTGCGCGCCGGGATCACCCCGTGGTATGTAAGATTTTAGTTTTGTGTGTTAATAATTTGATTCTGTTTTTAACATTTATCTTTTTGCTCGGCAGGCTCCCCCTGCATAATTGACGGTCTCTTGGGCTATTCGTGAGAATCGAGTATCAATGTTGAACTGGGATCGCTTATAATTGCGACTGCGTCGCTGTTTTGCCTCGACGTCATCAGGATAGTAACTTTTAGTATGTTTCTGTTGCACGTACATTACTTGTGAGTATTGTGCGACTCGTCTGACTGTGCGGGCGGGCTGTCTTCTCTGGCTGCCGCCTATTGAACTCCATTGATTTACCTATGTGATTAATTGTTTTTGTTTTATTTCTTTGTTTATTTCTCTTTGTATTTTTGATCACTAAAACCGAGTGGATTTTGGTTTCATGTGGTATTCTGAGTCCTAATTTTAGGTCAAGGGTTTGAATCCTTGAGGTATTTGACATCTTATCTTCCTGAGCTGTAATTGTTCTTTGTGTGTTTCTCATTGTTTTCTTTGCTGCAGGAGCTGGGGGTTTCTGGAGGGTGAAGGCGAAACTGCCATCTGTGTGGTGTGCTCACACCTAGTGCTGTGTCTTCTGGTATCTAACCTTCACGTGTGTGTGTGGCTGGGTATTTGTAGTGGACTATTGGGGGGGGCAGGGTTATTTTCCAAATTGGCAGCCGGCACTTACCTCCAGATACCTCTGCTCCTGGTTGAGTTTCTTTAAAATTCAGTGTTATGTGTGGTGTATGTATATGAGTGGATTCTGATCGATGGTGTTCCTTATATTTTAATGCCAGTGTAAGAGTTTTTAACTTTGAATTTCCAAATATTTATTTAACAATTACGGAGAAAATAAAGCTTTTCTATTTATATGACTCTGTCTTTTCACCCATCCAACCAAACGAACCTGTGTGCCATTAGGGCAATTTCCCTGGTTTTCCGGGGTGGCGTAGTCGATCATATTTTGCTGTTTCTGTTGAAAGTGGGGTAACCCTCACTCCATTCCCATATACTCGCAACGCTACATTAATGTTGGTTTTTAATTAATTATTTCGTTTTGTGTTCGTTATTTTATGGATTATAATCTGTAATTTTTTTTTTTTTACAAAAATTAAAAGAGACTCAGAGACTTGCTGATGTGTTTTGTCATGTGACCAGAGTTGTGGAGACATTGCCAGTTAATCTGAATGCCCAAACTGAGTTCAAGGCTTCTTTATCCTGAGCAAACATTACAGGAATGTCAAGTCAAATACACAGAGGTTCAGCAAAACAACCTACAGAGAGAGAATTTTTTTTTTTTTTTTTACCACTTGTGATATTGAACATGAAATATAAAACATATATAGTGTGTGTGGGTGTGGGTGTGGGTGTGTGGAAGAAAAGCCAAGGAAGTTTAAAAATATATTTATTGACTAACAAAAGGTGATAAAAAATAAAAACTGCACAAAAACAAACCCAGACATCACCCACCAGCCCGTTTCAGAAAGGAGGTTTAGTGAAACCTCTATGCTGTTTCAAAAAACAATTCCGCATTGCGCGTTAGACATATCAGAGAATGTCTAATAAGGGGAGAAGTTTCACTCCGCTACACTTCCGGCTTCCGGCTTCTGACTGGTTGCAGTTCCACTCTGATTCCATATGTGGGCGCTTACAGGATGAGTGCAGAATGAATGGAGGTCTATGGAGCTATACCCCTCAAAATCTACTTTTCTCATGATATAATTTTTTGTCTAGTAATTTGAATGTTGTATTCGAAAGGAGATGCAAAGAAATTACACATTGCTGGGTGTTAGATTTTTTCAGAGTCACTTATTTGCTTTAAAAAGTCTTTTAAAATGTCAATGACGTCATACACATCGTACGACCAGAGATACTGCTTTACGGCAATCCTTCAATCACTTTGGTGCTTTCGGGCTCTGCACTTTCTTTTCTCTCGAGGCATCGACAACACAGCTGACATAGGTAAATACACGTGCTAGAAGAATTATTGCTAGAAGATTCTGGTCCCGCTTCGGATGCCACGATGCCATCAAGCGGTATCTCTGGTCGTAATCAGTCCTTCACTGACCAATCAGCGTTCATTAGCAGAATGCTAGCGTGTTACGGGCAAGAACAACTCAATCTGTAAGAAATCGAAAGGACATAAGTACTCGTTCATTCAACTTTCGACTTATAACCCATGTTGAACTTGCAAAACCTACAATCAAATCTGAGATTTCTCAACGGCAATCAGGTGAAAGAGACACATTTAGCCGTCTAGCTCCATAGACTCCCATTCATTTTGCACTCGGGGGCGATCGCCCCCAGTGGAATTCTGGTGGAACTACAACCAAAATTCGGTACAATAGGACTTAATGGGGAGTGATGAGCTGCATGATGAGCCTTTCAGTAAGGAATTTCACTGAGAGGGGACCACAAGAAAGAATGCAAGGAAAAAATACATACACACACACACACACACATATATATATATATATATATATATATATATATATATATATATATATATATATATATATATATATATAATCCAAATAAAAAATTTAAGTCAAAAGCACATTTTTCAAAGTTAGAGTTGGAAACACCTTGGGAAAAAAATTGTCTTTTTCCACAAATTTTGTATGAATGCAAATTGTATAATATCCAGGGAACACATTTCTAGTAATTGTGCAGTTAATTCTCATACTGTATTTTCAGAAAGTTTTGGAATATATCCTCTCCCCAAATGTGTCACTAATAAAAAACAATAATAAATAATTGAATGAGAAGGCTTATTTTGACCTATTTCAGTCGATTTTTACCCATCTCATATAGTTTGGTAAAAGCTAAACTAGTAGATGTGTTCATGTGTAACGTGCTCCAAGAACCAAGTTAGAATCAGGATCTAGATGCAGATAAAAATTATGTTTAATGGCTCAAAACAGTAATTCATGGTTTTAGTGTAGAACACATGACTTAGAGCGTAGAGCTTCACCATAACAATTAATCCATGAAGTTCATTAGAACAAACAAACATAATCCGTACAGGTAAGAAAGAAGACCATGGTTAAATAACAGAACAAATTAGATAACACTGGACACCTGCGTCTAGCAAGAACAAAATAACTTACAAAGACCATGAACAGAACTACAAATATAAAATGAACTCAAATGACAATTTTCTAAATAAAAGACATGACAAAGCACAGGCACCTTACATCATGTAAAAATAACATGTTTACTAATGTAAGTGCCTGTAAACAACAGCGCGCATTTGTGCCATTCATTCATTCACACACAGAAACGCGATTTAAATTTAAACAGTCTTTTTGCGGTTTACAGACACTATTCCATATCGCGATTAGAACAAAGCACTTAAGAATAAAGAACTTACTATTCACAATCCTCAGCTGGATCTGTTGCTTCTCGAAATGAAACTAAACCAGCACTTCTGAGGTACATTTTCCAGGATTATTATTACGATAGTATTATTCCTCACAGCGTCGCAAGACGACGTAAAGTACATTAATCTGATTAAACTTGATGTGTTTTATCGAGTTGTGTGGGCGTTGACAGGTTTGCATGGATCGCCTCAGATCATTTGCGTTTGAATAGCGTGCGCTCTCTATAGGTGTGTTCACATTAGTTAATCAGAACTTCACCATTCAGCTAGGCTCGTCATCCATAACTCCATCAAGATCAGCCAGGAACCTTGGAGTTGTAATTGATGACCAATTGAATTTCACAGACCACATTGCTAGCACTGCCCGGTCATGCAGATTTGCCTTGTACAACATCAGAAGGATCAGGCCCTTCCTATCAGAGCATGCTACACAACTCCTTGTTCAGGCACTTGTTCTATCTAGACTGGACTATTGTAATGCTCTCCTGGCTGGTCTCCCAGATTGCACTGTGCTGGTGGAATGATCTGCCTAACTCAGCCAGAGCTGCTGAGTCCATAGCCATTTTTAAGAAACTTCTGCAGACGTCTTTTTCGGCAGCACTTGATCCAGTAATACTAACACTTTCTTCTCTATTCTAACTAAAAAATAATTAAAAAATTGCGTTGGATTGTACTGTGAAGGGTCATAGCACTTACATACTGTTGTCCTACTGCTTTTACCGCTCCAACTTCATTGTACCCAAGAAAGGCTTTACGACTGATCTTGGATCTGCGTGTTTTGAACCAGGCCCTTCACAAGCTTCTGTTCAAAATGCTAACACAGAAATACCAAATGTTCTCACCCCTAAGATTGCTTCGCAGCGATCTACCAGAAGGATGTGTACTTTCATGTCTCAAATGTCCCTCGACACAGACCGTTCCTATGCGTTCCAGGGATGGGCATATCAGTTCAAGGTCCTTCCCTTCAGGCTGTCCCTGTTGCACTGCTTCTTTATGAAGGTTGTGGACCCCGCCCTTACCCCGCTATGGGAGGTGGGGGTTCACATTCCCCAACTATCTTAGACAACTGGCTCATGGTGGCCCACCCACAAGATTGCTGCAGGGCAAGCATATACTGGTCTGGACAGACAACACTTCGACCATTGCGTACATCAACCATCAAGGTGGTCTATGCTCCCATCACATGTCACAACTCACCCGCCATCTCCTTCTCTGGAAACAGAAGCGACTCAGGTCTCTTTGTGACACATTCCGGGCGAGCTCAATTGTGCATCTGATGCGCTCTCACGACAGCTCATACCCCTGGGAGAGTGGAGACTCGACCCCCAGGTGGTCCAGCTGATTTGAAGGAGCTTCCTTGAAGGTTGACCTGTTTGCCTTTCCGGACACGTCCCATTGCCAGTTGTTTTACTCCCCGACCCTAAGGCACCCTTATGCACTGGCACACAGCTGGCCCCAGGGCATACGCAAGTATGCCTTTCCTCCAGTGATCCTGTTCCCACAGACACTGTGCAAGGACAGAGAGGACAATGAGTAGGTCGTGATGGATGCACCTTACTGGCCCACCCGGACTTAGTACCTAGAACTAGTACCTAGAACGAATTCCCCTCACGACAGCCCCTACCAGGCTGATAACCCTGAGAAAGGACCTACTTTATACTATTTCTTTTTTTTAGGGACAGTGCGCTATATGGCACCCGCATCCAGACCTTTGGAACCTCCATGTGTGGTCTCTGGCCAATTTATAGGCAAGAGAGATGGCCTCGACTATTAATTTGCTCATTCTCTGCTTAGATGCTGGGTACCCTTTATTGGGAGGTCCAAAACACACAAACAACTGTTCTGATCTACGCCACAGGGCAGCTCTGTGGATGTAGGCATCCAATTCCCTAACTGGACAAAGTAGATTATTTAATGGAGGAGAACAGAAGGCCTGCAGAACAATAGATCTGGCATTTGCAAGAGACAGAAAGCTCTCACATTTCATTAAAATATCGTAATTTGTGTTCTGAAGATGAACAAATTTATTACGGGTTTGGAACGACATGAGGGTAATTAATGACAGAATTTTCATTTTTAGGTGAACTAACCCTTTAAGACAACAGAGCACATAGAAACAAACAAAACAAAGCCATGTGTTCACACAAAACTTGACACTACAACTCGCAGCCCATATAAGCCCACAGTAAACACGTCAACATGAAAGCACACGGCCGATGAAAACCATCAGCCGTGTGTTACATAGAACAAGACAACATGAAAGCATGCAGCCAATTAGCGCAGGCCCGTCGAGCCGCATGCTGCACAGAACACGAGAACACAAGAACACAAGAACAAAGGAATTAATTTGATTAATTATTACTCAATTCTAATTTTTTAAATTTAATTAATAATATTGCTTGTAATCTGTTGCCTCATTTTTATTAATTAAATATAAATAAAATCTATGTTTTATTTTTTACAGTGTAACATTTAAGGAATTAATTTGATTAATTATTACTCAATTCTAATTTGTAAAATTTAATTAATAATATTGCTTGTAATCTGTTGCCTCATTTTAATTAATTAAATATAAATGAAATCTATGTTTTATTTTTTACAGTGCAAGACTGCCTGGCCAATAGGCTTTATGGCAAACGTCACATGAACAAACAGAAAAACAGGTCTCACTGCATTTGCTTGTCGGAGAAAGTGTTAGCGGCAGTACGAAATGGCGGCGATAGTTATTTTTATTGTTGCCATTTTATTCTATTTAAATATATATATATATTTTGGTGAGAAGGAAAAAAAACTAATTTTAGATATCAATCTGCATATGCAATGGACATCGGTTATGCTCATATTTGTTTGCTCCTTTGAAGGCATCTTGAGTAAAATGGCTCTATATTTAACGAAGCACATACAAAAGACTTGGGGTCTGTTTAAAAAAGGAGGTTCAACCAACGAGTTAAAACTAGAACTCTGAGTTTACTTACCCGGAGTTGGGGAAACTTTTTCGTTTCAGAACAGCTGAATTGAGTTAGTTCAATCAACTCTTGAGTAGGTTGACTCTGAATCAAGCGCTTGCAAAGCCTAGCCTGGCTCCCACCTCCTACGTACTTCTGCTCAATTTTCATTTTCCTTCAGTACTAGGTCTGGGATTGTGGTATATTCTTTGTTTTTCTGAAATAAAAATTTCACCGGTCCAATCAGCGAACAGAGAGGCTGAGAGCGATGACGTTGATGTCGTGCGTTAGTTTGAGTTGTAGTTCAGTAATGGCAGCGGAGAAAGATGCGAGCGATCACTGATCACTACACATCATTTGCGGCAGATCCGAACCGAGCGCAGCTGCGTATTGTTAATGATTAGACCCAGCTTCGACAGTTGACTGAATACATTATCACTGTCCTTAGTGTCACATATACATTTAGAATTTGTAATTGTTTCGTGAATTCTTAAATTCGAAGAACAAAACCTGCAGCTCTCGTTGACAGACATCTTATTCTAAACACAATCCTCTGATCATTCGGATACGTGTTTACGGCCGGATCAGGCGCAATGACATACGTCATGACCAAACGTTAGCGATTGGTTATGGCAGATCCTGAGTGGCTCTGGGCAGATCCAATAGTTTTAAACTTCAACAGAGTACCCGCCTACAAGGAAGTTAACGCTTGTCAATGGAGAGAGGCCAGACTCTCTGTACAAATGAAATGTACGAGAGCCTGGTAGAACCATAGACAGTATATAAGATGGACACAGCGACCCCATAGACTTCAACGGAGAAAAGTGAAGCCCATTTGAAGCACTCACTTCCTGATCGCCAGGCGAACTGCGCAGGCTCAAACTGAGCTTGAACACGTGAGCAACGTGTCTGACAGCTGTCAGTCTTCTAGTAGCTGTGCGGAGAGAAATCTGAATCATTCCCTTCCGAATCTCGCAGAGACGGAGAGCGTGAGCATTAGCAGTCCATGAGCTAGCAGTAGGATCAACTTTATCACTCTCTGTGGGCTACTCCCTTCACTTTATCGGACTTAATGGCTCCACGTCCCCCCGATTGCCTACGAGCTTCTCCGCCGGTCTATACGGTAATTTCTCTACAGTGCGACAGAGAGTCGCGGGAGTTATGACGCAATCGTTAGCCTATTTTTACAAAAACGGCTTCTACGGGGCCATAACGTAAGGTACAAGGTAATGGAGCCTTTTATACATTGTCGAGTTTCTTTAGAAATAAATAATGGACAAATGGAGTCTTTGGACGCCTCAGATGTAAAGTTATTCGCTGTCAAAGTGACGCAAAAATGAATGGGAGTCAATGGAATGCTAACAGCAGGTGAAGTTCTGCTACAATGGCGGCGCCCGCGGAGGCTTCAGTTTCCGGCGGATGGATTACCCCCTTGGGTAGAACCAGGCTATGCAAAGCCATGATCAATGGCGCTCCGATATTATGATTCACCATGGCAACAGCACCCGAAAAAAAGAAAAAACTACAATCTTTTTTTTTTTTAAAGCAACACGGCTGCAGCGCAAAATGAGAGAATTGGCTAGGGAGAAAATTGCTGTTTGAGTCAATGCGTAAGTTTAATTTTTAATCACTGTTATAATATCAGAGGTGAAAAACTGACAGAACGGTAAGTTATTGAACCTAATATTCATTTTTATGTAGGTGCAATCCCATGGGCAAAAAAAGAACATGGCAGCAGATAAAAATTAAGTATAAAAACATAATTAATATAGGTCAAGCTTAAAGGGACACTTCACCCATTTGCATTAAGCATTGTATCGTTAGAAACCCAGTCATGTTTTTGAATGATCATACATTATTCCCTAATTAAATCTGTAAAATCATAATTTTGCGTCATTCTAAGCAGGAAGTCCCATATCTTTGTAGAGGGTTTGAGACTACAAACACTCGTTCCTCATTTATCCAGGGGGTGGGACCCACTCACGCTACAGACCTATTACAGATCAGTGGGTGGGACTTCACTTTCTGAAACTAAAATCAATATACTCCATCTTGTTTGGAAGCTAAGCTAACAGGCGCTGTGGAGCCAGATGTGAAGTTACGACAATGGCGCAAGGTAACTTATTCAATATGAAATGGAAGAAGAGGATTTCGAAAGTTCGTGGCTACTTTTACGAGCCGCAATATAGTAAAGGGCAGCTGAGGCTGATGGAGGAACAGTAGGCGCCGGCGCCTTCTGCAGCCGAGGCAGAAGACCTGCCTTTCGCGGACGAGAAGTCTGGACTGCCTCGAGCTGGGGCGGACTGGTGGTGCCTGTGCGCATACGGACACAGAGATAGAGTCTGTCTGCTGCAAAGAATTTCAACGATGCCAATTTCTCCTGGACGAAATCTCTGAATCAGACGAGGACACAATATTTGTGTTGTGAACCATCCTAGTTCCATATGTTCTGACTGGACATCCCGGTACCATGCAATAATACAGCATTTCGAAAGGAATATAAACATAGTAATTCAATAATGAGTTCGCCAACTAACTTTAAAGTTTGTGTAAAATTAATTTCAAGCTCTGGTGGTTAGCTAGCTTTGTAGACGGAAGAGAGGTTTCACTGATAGGCGGATACCTCATACTCGCCATTCTGGATTAGTGGGAGTGGCTTGCGGAGCTTTGCAATGTGGTGCATAGGAAGTTGTTGTCTTTCATACAAACGCGCCCTAAAGTTACTTTCTGTCTTTCCTCGGTCAAGAAGGCACCAAATTCGACATTTATTTTACATTTCGACTACATATATGACCCACTTTCAATAAAGACTAATGTTCCCACGGGTGAAATGCTCCTTTAAAGTGTAAAAGGCTCATGGGTGTAGGCTACCTCACTTTACAAACATTTGTCATATTACAGTTTTGTTTTCAATTGCTAACATCCTTTTGTCCAATCTGTAGTCACATTTTCAAAACTCTAAACAGAATTAGCACAACATCTGTCTGTTGTGACCATACCATTAACACAATTCATGTTGTTTTCACACAAAATGTTATCAATTAACATGTTTCTAGAATGTCTACATCTTCTTTACATATAAGCATACCCAATACCAAAATCATGGATCTTTAGTCTTTTTTTACAAATGCTTTAACGCAGCATGCCAGAAATAAAGACCTATTGTTCCAAACCATAGATACAGTATAAAGTATACTTCTGCAACAATATCAGCTCAAAAGTATAAACAAATATAAAAATATAAAAAATAAAAAAAAACAGCTGATAAAATTTTTTTCATTACTGAATATTACCGTAAGAAATAGCTGATTTCAATCTCAAACAGAGACATAGCCAGGTGTTGAAGACTTTCCATTACATGGACATACACAATAAAAAGGCACTCTTTGGATTAGTTTTGTTTAAAGCAACACAGAACATTAAAATTATTTTAATGTCTTAGAACAATACTGACTGATATTAATTGCCTTGAATGCTCAGATGTTTGCACAAATCACTACGGCACTGATATATGTGCTAAATAACACTATACATACAATATAGATAGATCTAAATCTGGAAGATCACTTGTATCCATATTATATATTTTCATATTAGCCAGCCCTAAAACTTGCTGTATGGTAAAGCAGTTTAGACATAACAGTATGACTTTCTCCTTTGAAAGGATGTCTATAATGAAAAGCGGTATACAAATAAAACTGACTTGACTTGCGTAATGAAGTGCAGCAGAGCAGCACAATGTATCAATTATTGTCTGGGCCTGCAAAATCTCATAACTGATTGTGTGGTACTTCAATGAAATATGTCACAGTTCCGTGGCATTGGCACCGTCTCAAGTCTGACAGAGTTTCTTACGATATTCCTTGCTTTAAGTCTAACAATGATCAGTCTGCTCAGTGAAGTCGAAAACATCTCTTGTGTCTTGGTAGCGCTGTCATGATAGAAGTTTCCTGTGACTTCAGTAACAGACATTGGTCACATGAGAGGCTATGAGCCGCCATAAGCCAAGGAGGCAGATTTCAAGTCAAGTCAAGTCATCTTCATTTATATAGCGCTTTTAACAATGTAGATTGTTTCAAAGCGCTATATTAGTAAAGTCGAAAACATCTCTTGTGTTTTCGTAGGGTTGACATGATGAAGTCCTGTGACTTCAGTAACAGACATTGGTCACATGAGAGGCTATGTTCTGTCAAACACAGCACATCTAGGTTATGGTCTGTAATCAAATCATTAACAATAAGTGCTTTTGATGTGAGAGATTGAATATTCAGCAAACCGAGCTTTATCATTTGTTCATTTGTATTATATCTGTTTTTTTATTTGTTGAACATCAATTCAATTTTTACCAT
Organism: Phoxinus phoxinus; assembly: GCF_949152265.1. Classification (NCBI taxonomy): domain Eukaryota; kingdom Metazoa; phylum Chordata; class Actinopteri; order Cypriniformes; family Leuciscidae; genus Phoxinus; species Phoxinus phoxinus. The sequence goes on from NC_136891.1 coordinate 17,080,163, forward strand.
TAGATGGGTTTGGATTTTTTTTGTATTTCCTAATTCGAGGAACAGACACAGTCTATATGATGATAGAGAGTCCCAGATTGTCATGGTTGAGCTCTAAGACTATATGCCATATTACCATATTCAAGTCCCATTGAGATTAATGTAAATGTAATTAACATCCTTGTGTTTATGCTAAAATGAAAAATAAACTTAATTCAAGATATATTCTCTGAAAACAAAAATCTTGTTTTAAGCATTATCTGATAAAGATTTTTTTTTTTTTTTTTTGCAAAATAGATGCTACAAGGTGCGAGAAGAGAAAGGAACAGCAGAAGGCAAGAGAGAGAGTGGAGGGAGGGTGAAATATTTCAGATAGAGTTCTGTGTGAGTTCTGTAGGGGAAAGGTGTGTTTGGAGAACAGACAGAGGGGTGCTTTGTGTACCTCTCTCTGACAGGTCAGCTCTCTCTCTCTCTCTCTCTCTCTCTCACACACACACACTCTCTCACACACACACACACACACACACACACACACACACACACACACACACACACACACACACACACACACACAGCCTTCCTTCTTTCATTCTGGGTGCGCAGAGCTCCTTTGCAAGACGTAGATGATGCGATCACTACTGTTCTGGGTTCTGCTGCTTTGTCTGAGTCAGGTAAGAGCCACCAAATCCATTCTCTCTTCAAAACCAGAACGTGACTAACCAACTGTCTGTCCATGACCCGTAATGGCTGGCCTAGCCGGCCATAAATATACATACTACTGTAACTTACAACTTGTCTTTGAGATTCTGTAATGTTTGGGATGTTAACTGTACAGTACATGGATGCCATGCATGAAACATTAGTACTTAACGACCCGGTAAAAATACTTTAAAGTTCATGTGTGTGCTGGTGTTCGTGTCTTTAAGGTCTGTGCTGGTGTAGCCCTAAAGGTTTTAAAAGATGAAGAAGTTGTCAAAGCGCTTATGGCAGGTCAGGTTCAGAGAGATGGAATGCAAGTCAGCTTCTATTTAAAACCTGTTTCTCTTCATGAGATTCTGTGTGGCCTGTGAAATAGCACTTACTACAGCATCTCCTCAAAGTGGAACTTCCCAAGAGATGATTTATGAGATATTTATGAGTTTGCTCTGGCATGTAGGTTCCTATTGTTATTCTGCTCTCACGGAATGACCTCATCCTGTAAACTTAACAGATAGACTTCAGATTTTTTTTTTGACCTCTGGTGACCCAGGCAGCACGTGTGTGAAAGAGATGGGACCACTGATCTATATAAATTATATGATATATATTATTATCTCACTGGATGGGACTGCAGTGAACCCTACAGTACAGAAACATGACTGCCTTTCTCTAATGATATATGATAAAACACACATATCTAACTCTAACTTAAAGAACTAAATTTAGAAACTCCTTTAAGGAATTTTAAGGGCTATCTTTGTTTATCTTTGTGATACTATATTATTTTAATTATTATGTTAAGCTTTGTTGACTTAAATTAAAATAATGTACATGATTATTATATCTATAATTTAAATTTGTATATTATAATATTAATACATTTCAAAATAATAATATATGTATATGTAACGGGGGGCAGCTAGTAGTTTCCGTGTGAGTAAACCTCACGACTGTTGCTAGAGGCTATGGTCTTTAGCGTCCTTGTTGGAGCGTCTATACGTATATATATATATATATATATATTCACACCTATTAATAATTTTAAAATATAAATAATTTAAAATATTGTCTGTGGTGTTACAGGAGCGGTTCGTGGATTTTAAAATTGAGACGGCACACTAATTTTAGCGCTCTGGGGATTATTATATTTTTGTTTGACTTCTTTAAAATTGCCATTTTTGGTCACTTTTACACAATGTAAAAAAGAGGAAAAACAGGAAAGGAAAAAAACATCCTTCTGCCCTGTCCTTGTAAATGTCCGTATGTCACGAATTAGGTCCAAGGATGATGAAGGTAGATAATAATAATTAAAGTTCAGTTTTAATAATCAAAGTAAACAAGATAGCAAAGGCACTGTACAGGCACACATAAACAATACCGGACAAATGAATGAGAATCAAGAGGAACCTAAATGCACAAGGCAAGCTAATAATGAATAGAACACAAACAGGTGTGGTCGTTAATGAATGTCTATGGAAACAGATTGTGGCGGGAAAATAGAACAAAGGAAAATGTGACTGAAAAAAAAAAACCTAAAAGTCCATGGAAACTAAATTTAACACAGATTGTGACACCATGTTAAAAGAGCATGTTTAGTGAAGCTGATTGCTGCAGTATAGCCTTTAGATCTTGTGTAACACCGCCCCTTTTCAGCGCTGCGCGCGTTGTGTTCTGTCTTCCGGTTTGTATTTCCACAGCATGAAGGTAAAAGGATAAAAGCATCACGGCGATAGAAAAAAAAAAAAAAAAAAATATGGACGTAGTGTCCGTGACATCACCCGTAGGTTTTTTTTAAGCCCAAAGTAGGCGATTGCCATTTTGCCAGCGCGTCACCGTGTGTCAATCCCGGATAACCGAAAATGGGCAAAAAGGCTGGATTAGCTGAGGTGACGGCTAACAGGCAGAAGACAAACGGCTAGAAGTGACAGCAGCGGCAATCCACCTGTCAATCATGCAGAATTTTAAGGCTTAATATAATTTAAAGTCCGTGTGAACCGGAAGTTGCAACCGACTTAATCTCAGTGTTGTGACGTATTTCCGAGAGAAACAGAATACTAAAGGAGGAAAAATAGTGGGCGTGGCTTTTTTTTCCAACTAGCACCTGATTGGATCTAGAAAAGTAGGTGTTTCATTTAGCCTGTCTACTGTCATTTTTTTTGTGTGGATTGACTTGCATGGATGAATTGTTCACCACAAAACGATCAATTTAGGCAAACAAATTAAACCCTCTTGTGCAGTGCTCACAAGGACAGGATCGGGTGCAGTGCTCACAAGGACAGGATCGGGTGCAGTGCTCACATGGACAGGATCGGGTGCAGTGCTCACAAGGACAGGATCGGGTGCAGCGCTCACAGCAGCTAAGGACTCGGGACAGGGCAAAATGACAGGACTGACAGGGACTTCAAGGATCTTGACAAGGGTTCTTAGGTATTCAGACAAAGTTTCTGCGGCGACAAGGACTGGCATGCGTTGACGGGCAGAAACCGAGTGCAAAACCTCTTTGGCAGCTGAATCGGCCTCGGCCCTCTCTGCAGCGCCCACAGCTGTAACCTCAGGAATAGCGTTCATAGCTGCAGCGGGCTCTGGGACAGTGTTCACTGCTGCAGCGGGCTCTGGGACGGCGATCACTGCTGCAGCGGGCTCTGGGACAGTGTTCACTGCTGCAGCGGGCTCTGGGACGGCGATCACTGCTGCAGCGGGCTCTGGGACAGCGTTTAATGCTGCAGCGGGCTCTGGGACGGCGATCACTGCTGCAGCGGGCTCTACTCCAGGCAGAGACGAAGGACGGGGGCTCCCTTCCCTTGCCGAGACAGTAGTTGGAACAGTGACCGGTTGGAGGATCTCCGCGGGAACCGTAGCAGGCTCTGGGAGGACAGTCCCAGGAGAGATAGACTCGGTCGAAGAGGACTCCGATGCCGACTCCCATGATAGCCGTCTTCCCCGCTTACCGCGAAGAGTAGAAACTGTGGATGACGCCTCGGGAGTCGAGGTGGAAAGAGTCCGGTCCCCCAACGTAGCCATGGCGAGAACGCGACCCTCCGGGATCACGGGCAGCTTGGTTGGCGGCGACAACACGGTGGGACCCTGTGGCTCCTCCCGAGAGAAATGATCCCAGAGTCGGGCATAATTCCATAAAAGAACTCGAGCTGCTGCGTTTTGAACTAGCTCTAGTTTGTTTATTAAGCATGCAGGGCAACCACCCAGTAGAGCATTACAATAATCTAGCCTTGAGGTCATGAAAGCATGAACTAATTGTTCCGCATTTGTCAATGAGAGCATATGGCGTAATTTAGATATATTTTTAAGATGGAAAAATGCGGTTTTACAGATACTAGACACATGACTTTCAAATGAAAGATTGGTATAAAAAGAGCACACCCAGGTTCCTAACCGACGACGAAGACTTAACAGAGCAGCCATCAAGTGTTAGACAGTATTCTAGGTTATTACGTGTTGAAGTTTTTGGTCCAATAATTATAATCTCTGTTTTTTCAGAATTTAGTAGTAGGAAATTACTAGTCATCCAGTTTTTTATATCAGCTATGCATTCCGTTAATTTTGTGAATTGGTAGGTTTCATTAGGTTTGAAGAAATATACAGCTGAGTATCGTCGGCATAACAGTGAAAGCTAATTCCATGTTTCCTAATGATATCTCCTAATGGTAGCATGTACAGAGTGAACAGCAGGGGTCCTAGTACTGAGCCTTGTGGTACTCCATACTGAACTTGTGATCGATAAGACATCTCTTCATTTACTGCTACAAACTGATAACGGTCAGATAAGTATGATTTAAACCATGCTAGTGCAATTCCACTATTGCCAATATAATGGTCGAGTCTATTTAAAAGAATGTTGTGGTCAATAGTGTCAAATGCAGCACTAAGATCGAGTAACACTAATAGAGAGATACAACCACGATCGGATGATAAGAGCAAATCATTTGTGACTCTAACGAGAGCAGTCTCTGTACTATGGTACAGTCTAAATCCGGACTGAAAATCCTTGCAGATATAATTTCTTTCTAGAAAGGAACACAGTTGTGAGGATACTGCTTTTTCTAATATCTTTGACAGAAAAGGCAGATTCGAGATCGGCCTGTAATTGACTAATTTGGTATGATCAAGATGCGTTTTTTTTACAAGTGGTTTAATCATAGCCAGCTCAAAGGTTTTTGGTACGTATCCTAGAGACACAGATGAATTAATGATATTAAGAAGAGGATCTATGACATCTGGAAGCATCTCTTTCAGCAGCTTAAGGCGGGCGTACACGGTGCGAGTTCGGACACTCGGGAGGTCGTGAGATATTGCACACGTTACGAGTCAGTTAAACTGATAATCGCGTCAAAGCAGCTGGTACACGGCACGACTGTCCTCCTGCACGAATTTTATCCCGAGCTGGCAGTTAAACACAGTCTCTGTGAGAACTTTCAATGTTTCAGGCAAGCTTCAGATAGAAAAATGACAGAAATGTGTGTGCAAATGCAGATACTGTGACAGTAGCCATTCCGTTCAACATAAAAACATGAGAGAGAGAGAGAGAGAGAGTGTGTGTGTGTGTGTGTGTGTGTGTGTGTGTGTGTGTGTGTGTGTGTGTGTGTGACAGTGTATGCGCACGCTGTGTGGTTGCTGCCACTGAGGTATAGCCCCATCGATCTAGCCTGTGAGGCGGTTGTGTATGATTTGGCAATAGGGGACAGCCTATACGCTGGTGAAAATCGGGCCGACTCCCCGAATTTTTTAAACATGTTTAAAAATGATCGGGAGGTCGGGGAGGTGCTCATAACGTGCTCGGCTCGGCTCGTAATTCCTCTCACACGCTGCGAGCCGCGACCATGCGAGCATCACCGATTTGCACTCGATTTCTCCCGAGTGAAAAAATAATCTGCGAGCTCGTAAAACAGCAAAAAATCGCACCGTGTACGCCCGCCTTTAGTCGGTATAGGGTCTGACATACATGTTGTCGATTTAGATTAATTAACGAGTTTGCAAAATTCTTCCTCTCCTATAGCAATTAATTAATCAAATTTTTCCTCAGGGAGACTACAATGCTCTCCCTGATGCGATACTGTAGTAGACGGTTGCATAGTTATATTTTTTTCTCTGATATAATCAATCTTATAAGTGAAGAAGTTCATTAAGTCATTACTGCTGTGTTGCTTGGAAACTTCTGGGCTAGAAACTTTCTTTTTAGTTAGTTTAGCCACTGTTTCAAATAAATACCTAGGATTATGTTTATTTTCTTCTATTAGGGTTGAAAAATAAGCAGATCTAGCCATTTTTAAAGCCTCTCTGTATGCAATCGATCTCTCTTTCCATGAAACGCGAAATAACTCTAGTTTTGTTTTCTTCCAGTTGCGCTCCATTTTTCTGGCTGCTCTCTTAAGGGCCTGAGTGTTTGTTGTACCACAGCGTTGGACTATTTTCTTTAATCTTCTTTAAGCGCAACGGAACAACTGTGTCTAAGGTGCTGGAAAAGAGAGAGTTAAAAGTTTCTGTTGCAATATCAAGTTATTCTAAGCTATCTGGGATGCTTAGAAGGATGAAACCGATTAGGAAAATTATTGATAAAGCAATCTTTAGTGGCAGAAGTGATAGGTCTAACATATTTGTAACACAGAGTCGGCTTTGCAGCCTTCGCTAAATGTAATTTACATGAGACTAGATAATGATCTGAGATATCATCGCTCTGCTGCAGTATTTCAACGGCATCAAAATCTATTCCTGTATTCTATTGAGTAGGTCCTGACACGTGTTGTCTAACTCCAATTGAGTTTACAATGTCTTTAAATGCCAATCCCAATGCATATTTTTCGTTATCTACATGTAGGCCTATATTAAAATCACCAACAATTAGTACTGTATCTGCAGCCAATATTAATTCTGATAGATAGTTCTTTGATGAAGTCTGTATGGTGGCCTGTATACAGTAGCCAGCATAAATTCCAAAAGTGATTTATCATTTACACTATATATTTTTACATCAAGCACCAACACTTCAAAATAATTAGATTTAAAACTAGATTTCTTAGTGGTTTTGAAAATATTACTATAAATTACAGCAACACCTCCCCCTTTGCCTTTCAGACGAGGTTCATGTTTATAACTGTAATTTTGTGGGGTGGACTCATTTGAAGTAATGTACTCATTTGGTTTTAGCCAGGTTTCTGTCAAACACAGCACATCTAGGTTATAATCTGAAATCACATCATTAACAATAAATGCTTTTTGAGTAAGCGATCGAATATTCAGCAACCCAAGTTTTATAATTTGCTCATCTGTATTATATCGTTTTTTTATTTGTTGAACATCAATTACATTTTTAACCTTAGATGGGTTTAGACGTTTTTTGGATTTCCAAATTCGGGGAACAGACACAGTCTCTATATGATGATATCTAGGTGAAAGAGGCTCTATGTGATGAGATGTATCTGACCTTGGTGACGCGAGGCAGCTGGCAGGCGGTCGGTTAAGCCAGTCTGTCTGCTTCCTGACCTGAGCCCCAGATTGTCATGTTGTATCTCTAAGACTATGAGCCAAATTACTAGAGAGAAGAGCAGCACCATCCCAGGAGTGATGAATACCATCTCTTTTCAACAGGTCAGGTCTGCCCCAAAAACTTTTGTCTATGAATTCTAATTCTATATTATTTCGCGGACACCACTTCGACAGCCAGCCATTGAGTGAACACAATCTACTAACTATCTCATCACTCTTGCGAACAGGATGGGGGCCAGAGCAAATTACAGTGCCTGACATCGTACTTGCAAGTTCACACACCCCTTTAATGTTAATTTTGGTGATCTCCGACTGGCGGAGTCGAACATCATTAGTGCCGACGTGAATAATAATCTTAGAGAATTTACGATTAGCATTAGCCAGCGCTTTTAAATTTGCTTTGATGTCAGGCGCTCTGGCTCCCGACAAACATGTGATTATGGTGGCTGGTGTCTCTATTTTCACGTTCCGTGTAATAGAATCGCCGATAACTAGGGCACATTCAACAGGATTCTGGGTGGGTGTTTCACTGAGGGGGGAGAACCTGTTTAATGTTGTAATCGGAACGGAAGAGCGGTTTTCCGCGTGATCTGCGACTACAGCGCCTCTCCGTCACCCATTTGCCCTGCTGCACGGGCTCTACTTCAGCTGGAACCGAATCGTGTAAAGGGTTCACTAGGCTAGGCGCATCTAAAATAGTAAAGCTCTTGCCCTATTACTATTCTCAATTAAAGTTTGGATGCGTGTCTCTAGTTCTGAAATCTTCTCCGTCAGCCTGACTGTCTCCCTGCATTTATCACATATAAATTCTATATTGCCAACAGAGAAGGCTATGCTACACATGTGACATGAAGTGCAAGTGATAATAACAGGAGAAGTCATTACTCACCGTGTTTGTTGACTGATTCTTACTCACCTGGGCATTTAATTAACTCAAAGGTGCGGGCGCGCGAGAGAAAAATAAAGAAAGAAATAACTGAGCGCACGGGTGGCACGTTAACTGGCTAGTGAATTAGCGTGTTGTGCTTATAGTAACGGAAGCTAGCTAGCAATGTCAGGTTAATGTGTGATGTTGGGTAAGCTGCATTTAGTAGTATAATCAACTAGAAATTATAATAAATAGTGGTTCAAAACAGAAAGAAATACGAAGCTAATACGAGGCTTAGACGGAGCGTACTACAGCCACAAACCAACTCATGCAGCCCATGTCAAAAAAGTAATGGGCTGCATACATAGGCTGTTTACTTGCTGCCTGCAGAGTGTCAACACTGTAAATGTAGCTGGCTCGGTGATGTTTTTCTTCCATAGGCAGCTATAACAGTAGTGCAGTCAGTAGATCTGTGTAAAAGGGCCACTTGTGTAATTTTTGCTCTGCCAGGCTTTGCATTTGGATTTGCTGCTAAATTCACTTAAAGAGCCAGAGAATTACAGAACTACATTGCTACAGATTAATGAATACTGACATGTTAGAAGCACTTTGATGCATAAAAAAAAGTTTAACCATATAAAATCAAAAGCCTCTTCTTTATCACACAATATAAACAAGAACAAGATCAAATAAAATAATTTACTGTAGTGTATAGCATACTTAGAAATATCAAAAAGTTAAAATTTAAGCATTCCAGATCTATTCAATGCAGTTTTCATGTCAGTTGCGATTATATGGTTTTAATATTATACCAGTATTGGTGGGACCCCAAAAACAAGGGCCGGCCCTGCCAAGTGGCAGGATCCTGACACCGGGTCATTGTTGAAATATGGATGGAAAAGCTCAGTTAGCCGTCAAACACAACCCCCCGGTTTCCTTGCTGTCCTGGTTGTTAGACCCGAATTGTACAAAGATGTTGTGGTCAGCTGACGGTTTTGCAGGGATTACAAGGAGCCGTCTTCACGCTTGAGCTTCTTCATCCAAGCCGAGATGTCTGAAAGGCAGGCAGAGAAACTAAAGCTGCAGTAATCAGTTTTAAACGACATGCAAAGCTGAATATCATTAGATAGCAGTGTTAATACAAGCCATGTGCCTTCATGATCGTGTCTAGAGAGATTGTGTATTTCTCTATGTACACATTTACTCGAAAATATTGTTAACTGATTAGGAGCACGTTCATTTCAATAGAAAACAGTATAATGGATACTTTACAATCCAATGATGCCATGAGAATGGACACATAAATGGCGGGAAACGGCTGATGTCAGAGGTCACATGACAATGTGTTGTATGCCCAGATTGTATTCATATTACATACTATATGAAACATACTTTATCAGTAGAACTTCTTCATCAAATGTTGTACCTACACTGGAAGTAGTAGGTCTATGACAAATAGCATGATTGCTATTATGCAGCATGTGGCAGCTGTTGATCAGCTATTCTTAACCCTTGTGCTATGTTGCGGGTCAATTTGAACCGTTTCGATTTTCTAGTTGTTGGAAATACTGGTTAACCTATGTTTTTTTCTTGATATTTTGTGACTTTTTCTCATTTATCATCATGAACATGCATGCAAAGTTTCAACATGCTGATGTGTTTTGACATATACAAACAAAATTACTATTACGTTCGTGATGTTCGCGGGTCAATTTGACCCGCATATTTTAACGCTCTAAGGCAACTGTACCGACCCAAAATAATAACATTTATTGGTTATATTTTGTTATTGTGGCTTTTTACTACCTTATGAAGCTAAAAAATTTGCTTGTCCATATTTATTTCAATACAGAAAAATATTTTGTCAGCCAGATTGTAAAAATTAGCTATCATTTATTTTTTCAAGCTACCTGAAATAAAATTAAACCTTTGTTTTTTTTCTTGATATTTTGTGACTTTTTCTCATTTATCATCATGAACATGCATGCAAAGTTTCAACATGCTGATGTGTTTTGACATATACAAACAAAATTACTATACGTTCATATTATTACTAATAGTGTCAATTTGACCCTCATAGGCAGCTATTCAAAAGAAACTGTACAGACACAAAATAAAAACATTTATTTTATGTATGGCAGGGCACTTGTGATGTGAGGTGTGCCCATCCAAGTGTGAGAGCAAAACCAGCACCGTGTGTGAAGTGCAAGAAATTCATATGCAGAAAACACACACTTACTGTGTGCTCATCATGTTAGAAGTAACTTCTTGACTTTATGAAATGAGTCTACAAAACAAAAGTTGAGCCAACTTAGGAAAAGTAAACATTATTTCATTATACAGCTAAATTTAATTGTTCAGTTATGATGTTCTAAGCATAAAATGAAAAAAATATAAATAAAATGAAAACGTAAAAAAACAAAACAGTATACTGTTAATCAATAATAATAACATTTTGTCAAAACAAAACAGTTTTAAAAAATGGTTAAAAAATATTTTCATAAATTATATGTTCATATGTTTTTTGTTGTTGTAATGTTTGACGAATGTTTATATTAAAAGTTTACAATTTGTACCTGAATCTTTGTTGTTTTTCATAGTGTCATTTTTGAGGAATTGTATTGAATCCAAATAGGGTCAATTTGACCCGAACCATAAGGGGTGTACACAGAAATCCAACATAACACAAGGGTTAAGATCTGTGGGTAAAGAGTTTCTGCAAGATTCAGCATGGCATTCAACACAACTCAAAGCACTACGACAGTGACCCTTTAACCAGCTTTAAGAGGAGCTCCGATGCTTTCAAAATAAATTTTCTGCTAACAAGCTAATGTTTCCAATGATTAGTTGTGTAGCGCAAATATCACTGTTTTCAATGGTGTTACTTTACTGCAGAGCGAGCGGAGGTTAACAAGTGTCAGCTCTGCCTTGTATGTAGCACTGGAAAGTCTTCCTTCTCTCGTACGTTTGGAAAGTTTGATTCATTTCAGTGAATCAGTTCGTACTAAATGTCTCTTTCTCTCTTATAAACAGTGTTAAACAGTCTGATTCATTCGTTTCATCCTAAATACACCAGTTTCTGTTGACACATATTTATATAAATAATTGAGTAATTATCTAGTTTATATATAATAAATACCCTATATAATAATATACCCTATTGTACCCACTTGGAGATTTCTGGTCTCGTCACTGAAACCCCATGACTCGTTTACTTCACTTGTTTTTATATGCATATCTAGTCACGGTCATTGTGGCCCTGTATCAACACATTTATGCATTTGAAAGACACTTTTATTTAAAGCAGCTTGCACTGATTTCAATGTACAGTATGGGCCTATATTTTATCAGTTAACACATTCCTTTGGAATCGACGATGACCATGGCATAGGTAATGCCACACTCTACTGTATAAGCAAAATAACACTCCACAACAAACTGGCACAAGAGACATCACACAAATAAATTACACAGGCAAATAAACAAGGCAAAACAGGTGAGGAAAATAATTCGGAATAGACAGAAATGGCAGGATCAAGAAACTATGCTCTAAACACAAAATATTAAAACAAGAGTGATTGGCAAGGAAAACAAAACCAAAGAGATTAGAGCATAATACAACCAGGAGACAAGGACAGTGGTGTCAGGATTCTCTCATAAATAACTACAAATTAGCCTATAGTGGTGACAGAATCATTTATGATATTAAAGTATTTCATGATATCTAAGACCCAAAACTTTGAGTACATGGGTGTTAATGAAGCACACTTGGACACTTACCATTTGGAAAGAAGGTTGTGGATCAACAGAGCAGTAATGTAAAATAACAGTTTCTCTTCAGGACGAGCCAAAATGGAAAACATTTTGTTTCTATTTCAAGGGTTTTCTTTTCTTTTTCCATGTATTGCAGGTCTCTGCTAGCAGGCAGAAGCAGCGAGAAGGGACGGTCCCGGCGGAGAGGAGGCAGTTCTGTAGTTGGCCGTGTAAGTGTGGTGTTCGGCAGCCATGCGCCCCTGGTGTCAGCTCCATCTTGGACGGCTGTGGCTGCTGCAAAACCTGTGCACGGCAGATTGGGGAATCATGCAACGAGAGGGACGTCTGTGACCCTCACAAGAGCATGTACTGTGACTTTTCCAAAGACCAGCCGCGTTATGAGGTTGGCATCTGTGCTTGTGAGTGAATGTTTTATGGAAAACCCTGTGTGGTTATTACAACATCTTTAAAATAAGTTACATTTATTTGAGATGCAAAATTGTTTTCAGAGAATAAAGCTGTGTAATACAGAGCCCCGCAAATGATATTCGTGGAAAAAATATTGTTGCCTCAAATTAAGAATTAATTCCCTTGACTAAGTGACCACATTCCGTTGATTTGTAAATCATGGCGACTTTGCCTTAAAGGATTAGTTATCTTCAAAATTAAAATTTACTGATAATTTACTCACCCCCATGTCATCCAAGATGTTTGTCGTTCTTTCTTCATTCGAAAAGAAATTAAAGTTTTCGAGGAAAACATTCCAGGATTTTTCTCCATATGGTGGACTTCCAACAGGAATCAACGGTTTGATGGTCCAAATTGCAGTTTGAATGCAGTTTCAAAGGCTCTACACTATCCCAGGTGAGGAATAAGAGTCTTATCTAGCGAAACCATCTGTCATTTTATTTTAAAAATAACCACAAATGCTCATCTTGCACAAGCTGTGATGCGCCACACATTACGTAATTGCATTAAAGGGTCACGCGTGACGTAGGCAGGAGAACAGACCTAGTGTGTACAAAGCGAACGTGCAAAGACTAAGTCAAATGCCATTTACAAAATAAATAAATGGTAAAACGATGTAGGATGATTTTAAAGTTGGAGGAGAAAATGAGATGGAGTTTTTCGCCCTATGCTACATTTTCCGCCTACGCCAGGTTACCGCCTGACCTTTCCAACGTGATTACATAATGCGTGAAGTCGTGGACATGCAAGATGAGCATTTGTGGTTAAAAAGTATATATATTTTAAAAAATATTAGAAAATGGCTGATGGTTTGGCTAGATAAGACCATTATTCGTTGGCTGGGATTGTGTAGATCATTTGAAGCTGCATAGAAACTGCAATTTGGACCTTCAAACTGTTGTACCCCATTGAAGTCCACTATATGGAGAAAAATGTTTTCCTCAAAAACCTTCATTTCTTTTTGACTGAAGAAAGAAAGGTATGAACATCTTGGATGACATGGGGGTGAGTAAATTATCAGGACATTTTAATTCTGAAGTGAACTAATCATTTAATTAATTCCCATTTATCCTGGCCACAATTTAAATAAATGAGGGAACAAACTAAAACAAGGAAAGTTTAGAAGAGTTAATTTTAGTAGACCTAAATTTAATTTTTGCACTCCATAGTCTATCCTGTATATTTTTGCAGACATGATGGGGGTTGGTTGTGATCTGAATGGGGCTCACTATGATAACGGACAGGCCTTCCAGCCCAACCCTCTCTATAAATGCACTTGCATCGCTGGAGCCATCGGCTGTACCCCTGCCTTCATCCAAAAGCCGGCAGGAATGTTGAGTCCTGCTGTGCTCCAGGGCAACTTGCCAGCAGGACTCAAGAGTAATCAAAGCCCTAAACACCAACAGGACACCACCTACAGGACCATGTCAGGTAAATGTGACCCCGTGTGTGGGGATATTAAAGACAACAAAACACACATCATGCAATTTTTGGGAATATTCTGAGAAAATATATGTATTGCTTAATATTATTATTCACCACCCAAACAGTTTATTACATGAGCAGAAGAAAAAAGTTTTTACAAGGGTGAAGAGGGTTATTACATTTTGATGAAAGGTTATGACAACAACAAGACCCGGGATATTAAGACTATTATATAATGTAGGTTCCATTTTGATTTGTTGACTTAAAAGGATGTTCTAGGTACAATAAAAGGATTCCCTTCAGAATAAAAATGTCCTGATAATTTACTTACCCCCACATCATCTAAGATGTTCATGTATTTCTTTCTTCAGTCGAAAAGAATTAAAGGTTTGTGAGGAAAACATTCCAGGATTTTTCTCCATATAGTGGACTTCAACGGTTATCAACGGTTTGAAGGTCTAAATTGCAGTTTCAGTGCAGCTTCAAAGGGCTTTAAACGATCCCAGCCGACGAATAAGTGTCACGAGTGGGAGACGAGAGACGTGGATACAATTGCAGAGTGATTTAATAAGAAGACAAAAAAGGTAAGGTACAACTCCAACACTGGGGAAACAACGGGAAGGTACACACGAAACACGTAACATGTACAACGAACCAGCACAGGACAGCAAACACAGGAAGACTAAATAGGGAGGCAAACAAGGAGGGTAACGAGCAGGACAGGTGGGACAACTAAACCAATAATCAGATAACAAGGGGGAGGGACCAGACAATGACAAGAGCACATGGCCCCAAAATAACAAAACACCCATGTGCATCACCAGACAGGACAGACATGTGACATTACCCCCTCCCTACGGAGCGGCTACCAGACGCTCCATAAGACCAGGGCGGGACGGGAGGGACAGACCAGGGCGGGACGGGAGGGACAGACCAGGGCGGGACGGGAGGGACAGACCAGGGCGGGACGGGAGGGACAGACCAGGGCGGGACGGGAGGGACAGACCAGGGCGGGACGGGAGGGACAGACCAGGGCGGGACGGGAGGGACAGGCGAAGCGGACAGTTCATCGGGCGGCCAGGGCGAAGCGGACAGTTCATCGGGCGGCCAGGGCGGTGAAGACCCCTCGGGCGGCCAGGGCGGTGAAGACCCCTCGGGCGGCCAGGGCGGTGAAGACCCCTCGGGCGGCCAGGGCGGTGAAGACCCCTCGGGCGGCCAGGGCGGTGAAGACCCCTCGGGCGGCCAGGGCGGTGAAGACCCCTCGGGCGGCCAGGGCGGTGAAGACGACAGTCCATCTGGCGGCCAGGGCGGAGACGACAGTCCATCTGGCGGCCAGGGCGGAGACGAACAGGGTGAAGACGACCACTCGGGCAGCCATGGCGGTGAAGACCAAAGCGGAACAGGAACAGACCCTTGCTCAGGAACAGTCACAGACACCACCGGCTCAGGAACTGCGACAGACACCACCGGCTCCGGAACTGGGACAGACACCACCGGCTCCGGAACTGGAACAGACACCACCGGCTCAGGAACAACAACAGCAACCGGCTCAGGAACAGCAAAAGACACCGGCTCAGGAACAGCAAAAGACACCACCGGCTCAGGAACTGCAACAGACACCACCGGCTCAGGAACTGCAACAGACACCACCGGCTCAGGAACTGCAACAGACACCACCGGCTCAGGAACTGCAACAGACACCACCGGCTCAGGAACTGCAACAGACACCACCGGCTCAGGAACTGCAACAGACACCACCGGCTCAGGAACAACAACAGCAACCGGCTCAGGAACAGCAAAAGACACCGGCTCAGGAACAGCAAAAGACACCACCGGCTCAGGAACTGCAACAGACACCACCGGCTCAGGAACTGCAACAGACACCACCGGCTCAGGAACTGCAACAGACACCACCGGCTCAGGAACTGCAACAGACACCACCGGCTCAGGAACTGCAACAGACACCACCGGCTCAGGAACTGCAACAGACACCACCGGCTCAGGAACTGCAACAGACACCACCGGCTCAGGAACTGCAACAGACACCACCGGCTCAGGAACTGCAACAGACACCACCGGCTCAGGAACTGCAACAGACACCACCGGCTCAGGAACCAGGGCTAGTAACTGGGACGGTCCCGGCAGGGCGAGCCGCTCGGGCGGGGCCGGCAGGGCGAGCAGCTCGGGCGGGGCCGGCAGGGCGAGCAGCTCGGGCGGGGCCGGCAGGGCGAGCAGCTCGGGCGGCGCGGCAGGGATGGCAGTTACCTCCGGGCTGGTCTCTGGGTTAGAACCCACCAGACGACCCGATGAAGAGGCTCCTCTCCTTCTCCTCCTCCGTCTCCGGACCACCGAAATCGGAACAGCAGACACTGGCTCCGACTCAGGAACAGCAGACACTGGCTCCGACTCAGGAACAGCAGACACTGGCTCCGACTCAGGAACAGCAGACACTGGCTCCGACTCAGGAACAGCAGACACTGGCTCCGACTCAGGAACAGCAGACACTGGCTCCGACTCAGGAACAGCAGACACTGGCTCCGACTCAGGAACAGCAGACACTGGCTCCGACTCAGGAACAGCAGACACTGGCTCCGACTCAGGAACAGCAGACACTGGCTCCGACTCAGGAACAGCAGACACTGGCTCCGACTCAGGAACAGCAGACACTGGCTCCGACTCAGGAACAGCAGACACTGGCTCCGACTCAGGAACAGCAGACACTGGCTCCGACTCAGGAACAGCAGACACTGGCTCCGACTCAGGAACAGCAGACACTGGCTCCGACTCAGGAACAGCAGACACTGGCTCCGACTCAGGAACAGCAGACACTGGCTCCGACTCAGGAACAGCAGACACTGGCTCCGACTCAGGAACAGCAGACACTGGCTCCGACTCAGGAACAGCAGACACTGGCTCCGACTCAGGAACAGCAGACACTGGCTCCGACTCAGGAACAGCAGACACTGGCTCCGACTCAGGAACAGCAGACACTGGCTCCGACTCAGGAACAGCAGACACTGGCTCCGACTCAGGAACAGCAGACACTGGCTCCGACTCAGGAACAGCAGACACTGGCTCCGACTCAGGAACAGCAGACACTGGCTCCGACTCAGGAACAGCAGACACTGGCTCCGACTCAGGAACAGCAGACACTGGCTCCGACTCAGGAACAGCAGACACTGGCTCCGACTCAGGAACAGCAGACACTGGCATGTCTAGGATCCGAGCCAGACGCTCCAAATAGTCCATCATTGCTTGGGCGGCCCCACAAATGGTCATCTCTAAATCTGTCTCACACTGGGCAGACGGGACGCGACCGGTCTCTGGCTGGGCAGACGGGACGCGAACGGTCTCTGGCTGGGCAGACGGGACGCGAACGGTCTCTGGCTGGGCAGACGGGACGCGAACGGTCTCTGGCTGGGCAGACGGGACGCGAACGGTCTCTGGCTGGGCAGACGGGACGCGAACGGTCTCTGACTGGGCAGACGGGACGCGAACGGTCTCTGACTGGGCAGACGGGACGCGAACGGTCTCTGACTGGGCAGACGGGACGTGAACGGTCTCTGACTGGGCAGACGGGACGCGAACGGTCTCTGACTGGGCAGACGGGAGGCGAACGGTCTCTGACTGGGCAGACGGGACGCGAACGGTCTCTGACTGGGCAGACGGGACGCGAACGGTCTCTGACTGGGCAGACGGGACGCGAACGGTCTCTGACTGGGCAGACGGGACGCGAACGGTCTCTGACTGGGCAGACGGGACGCGAACGGTCTCTGACTGGGCAGACGGGACGTGAACGGTCTCTGACTGGGCAGACGGGACGTGCACGGCCTCTGACTGGGCAGACGGGACGTGCATGGCCTCTGACTGGGCAGACGGGACGTGCACGGTCTCTGACTGGGCCAGCGCAGATCTCCTCCTCCTCCTCCGTCCTCCCCGACGGACGCCTGAAGACTCGAGGCTGGCCAAAACCACTGATGACGTCCCAACGCTGGATGGATCCAGTGACGAAGAATTCCTCTCCAGATTCCTTTGGGCGCACATCGAAAAATATTTGAACAAGGAGATCCCATTCTCCCTCTCTGCCGGACAAAGTTCGTTCCGCTGAATCCACATGTGGCTGGTTCGTTCTGTCACGAGTGGGAGACGAGAGACGTGGATACAATTGCAGAGTGATTTAATAAGAAGACAAAAAAGGTAAGGTACAACTCCAACACTGGGGAAACAACGGGAAGGTACACACGAAACACGTAACATGTACAACGAACCAGCACAGGACAGCAAACACAGGAAGACTAAATAGGGAGGCAAACAAGGAGGGTAACGAGCAGGACAGGTGGGACAACTAAACCAAGAATCAGATAACAAGGGGGAGGGACCAGACAATGACAAGAGCACATGGCCCCAAAATAACAAAACACCCATGTGCATCACCAGACAGGACAGACATGTGACAATAAGGGTCTTACCTAGCCAAACCATAGGCTATTTTCTAAAAAAATGTGTTAGTACTGACCTAGTATTTACAAAGCAAATGTGAAAAGTTTAAGTCAAACGCCATTTACAAAAAATGTAAAATAAATAAAAGGTAAAACAAAGATTTTGTACGATTTTGAAGCTGGAGGAGAAAATTAAATAAATAGACTCTTTATAAAATAGACTTTTTGGCCCTATATTTTCCACCCATGTCAGGGTACTGCCTGACCTTTCCAACGTGATTACATAATGTGTGAAGTCGTGGACGTGCAAGACAAGCACGTGTTTTATTTTTTAAAATGACCGATGGTTTCGCTAGATAAGACCCTTATTCCTTGGCTGGGATCTTGTAGACCCTTTGAAGCTGCACTGAATTTGAACCTTTAACCCGTTGATAACCGTTGAATTTGACTATATTGAGAAAAATCCTGGAATGTTTTCCTCAAAAAACTTAATTTATTTTCGACTGAAGAAAGAAAGACATGAATATCTTGGATGAGGTGAGGGTGTTTTAATTTTAATTCTGAAGTGAACTCATTTAATGTTGGATAGCATTTGTGGGAAACTATCTGTTACCACAGAAAATACTGGTAAACAAGTGCAAATAGCCCGTCTTGATGGCAGCCCCAGGGAAGCAGAGCCGCTGAAAAAGCCCCATTATGTTTGAAGGATGTTACGGCCATGAACATCACCATCTTAAAGAGCCAGAAACCTCTCAGGGGCTGACTCCATATGTCCGAATGAAGGCCCAGTGAGCCCTTCTAAGACCACAGATAGGTCCCAAAAAAGAAAGGAAACAGGACGGAAAAGCCTCAGACATCTCGTCCTGCACATTCAATGGCAGACAATTGAATGTCGTCTCAAAGTACCAGCAACCAGTATGTGCTCGACAGAAATCATTGCCACACACACCTTAAGCTAAAAAAGCTCTAACAGGGTTCAAATTGAATTCCCTAGACCAGGATGCAAACAGTATCCACTTGAGAGCATTTAACCTTATGGTAGAGCAAGCCTTCACATTTTAAATGGTCTCTTTCACAGCAGATGAAAAAACAAGATTCTTTAAAGAGCCTTGTTCACTAGCCATGCCCCGAGTTTCCATTTACTCTGTCGAGGATACCATATTACCACCAAATCTGAGACAACAGACAACAGGCTCTGATGGGAATCTCCCAAGGAGGTTCCTCCAGGAAAGATAGATCCAAAAACGGGATGGCCATCGCTGTGCCACTTACAGTTGATGAGTTGAATCGTCTCAAACTCTTGACAGGACTGATGAAATCAGTTTGACTGGTGGAGAGGCATATATGCAAGTCCTCAGTCACATGTGAGCCAGAGCAAGCAGTCAAAGAGGCCCTGGAGGCGACAGGGAGAACCATGGAGGACTGAACCGAATTGCTGCTGTTTTTTGAGCAGACCCACCTCTGCCCTGCTGAACTGCTGCCAGATTGAATTCGCAGTCTGAGGGTGCCTCCAATCTCTGGACCTCACTCAGTCTGTGCATCTAGAGAACATTCTCTCCAAGCATTCCCGGAATATGCACCGTTCTCAGAACCAGAAACTCCTGAACAAAAGGGGAATGAGTCATGCTAAACCCCACATGTGGCACAAACAAACTCCTTAGGGATTAATGTATGAAACTAGTCATATTGTCTGTCCTGACAATAACATGACAGTTCCAAAGAAGAAAAAGCCACACACTGCCAACATCTCTAGGCAATTTATGTGCCATGAGAGATGCTCGCCCTTTCAGACAGGCTTGGCTTAATTATCTTGATGATTCCTGTGTCAGTCTAGTTTCTGAAACCGAATGGTGTTCTAAATCTTATATTATATTATAATAATCTAATATTATGAATGATCTTTGTAGAAGAATGTGCTTCCTCAGCTTTCATAATTACAGACCAAAAGCTCAGGAATGCTAAAATCCTCATTCGTTTATATATATATATACCGGTATATATATATATATATATATATATATATATATATTTACTTACGTATAATATAACTAATATAATTTGTTCATGTTACTGCCATTTAAGAGAATTTATATTGCACTGCCAATAATGAATTGAATATCATGGGTTCGCTCCAGCCTTTCTTATGGATTTTTAGATTTAGTTTTTGATTTGAGTAAAATAAGTTTGTGGTTAACATTTCTTGAAGAGACATTACTTACACATACTTCAAACCTGAATTTTAAAGCTGTTGTGTGCTTTAAAAATGTAAGTTGCCACATGAGGACTAATTGTTGTTCTCTTATCGGAAGTAAAATAATGCGGCAAGCACATAAACTCACATTTACATAGACTTGCCAAATATGTAGCGTGACATTGCATTTGTATTGACCTTATTCATAACTAGAAAACCGCTATTCAATCCTCCAAGAAATTCCTGAGAAAACCCATGGTAAATTAGCTTTCTGGGTTGACCTGTTAGAATGTGTCTATACAGTAGTCATAGACTGAATGTGAAGCCTGGGGTGAGGTCAGATGTTTGAATGTGTGCTGTGGGATGACATAGTGCTTTGTGACTGTAACACTGAAAGCTTACAGGGATCCTCCCTTAGCCTGGAAGAAGAACTGTTTGGTTC